>NC_077224.1:30516179-30564779 GCF_024763615.1 Phlebotomus papatasi
ATTAACCCATTAACGTGCCAACGATTCCTTCATATAATATTATATAATATGAAGGAGTCGTTGAACGTGCAAATGTTTCTTATTATTCGGCAACACACTGATACTAAGTTCAATAATTGATGTACCTGTGAATTTAATGTTAATTTATTACTTAAATATATGCACCATTCTAAAAATTAAGAACACGATATATATATATATATATATATATATATATATGATGAGTATATGAAAGCTAACTTTTAATTGAATTGAATTGGATAATTATATGAAAAGAAAAAATCGGTCGTCAAGGTCTCTATTAAATTTGGAAATTGTGGGATCGGTAAGAAAGTGTTCAATCAATTTAACGGTGTATGATTAGTTAATTTAATCGATCTGTTTTCCCAATAACCGTACTCCATTATAATTGAAAATTTTGTACATTTTTAGTGTATTACGAATAAGGAAAGTTAATTGTTTGTATGTAACTTTCAATCAATTGTGCTAAAAAAATTCAACGATGTATGTAATTTGTGTATGTATGTATATATATATGCAAATTACTATATAATATTCTAAAAGATTCATGGTTTAATTCAATTATTTTAATTAATTACGTGATTATTTGTTCACAATTTTAGAATGAAAAAGTCAAAAGTGATCTTCTGGGAAGCTATAGCAATGCAAAACACTCTTACAGAGGTCATCGATCAGAATCTGTTATGTCCACGGACTCAGATATTAGATTTACAAGAAGAAAACTGGGAGAAAATGAAAGATGTGGCTGTGCTTTAATCGCTGGCTTTTTAGCCACACTTCTTTTGGCTGGAGCTATTGTCTACATTGGATGTGAGTAATTTTAAACAAAATAAATAACTAATGTATAACAATCAATGTATTAATCAAATTTATTTTAACCTTACGTAAATTTCACTTGCTTTTAGTGAAAGCAAAGATTTTGTGCAATAATTTTCTATATTGCAAAGAAACTAGATTTATTTAATTGTGTAAAACAAACAAAATGAGCCTAAAATAAAGGATTTCCTTTGTGATGGCGTGTAATACAGGATCTATAACATGTAGGGTAAAATATCTCACAAGTAAATTCGATTTAATTAAATCTGACAACTCAGAATGCATTAGTAAAATGATAAGAGCAATAATCAAAAACGTAATCTGTAGGAGTACTTTTGTTGGTAAATTCGTAATATGTGCTCTTATGTTAAGGTGAAACAATCATTCTTTTTTAGAAGAAGGAAACGACCGAGCTGCTTGAAATTTTTGGTATTATGCTTTATACATATTTAAAGCACTTAAACTTTTTTCACAAAAAAAAAATAGAAAATATCGTATACTATAGTCCAATGGAGCGCCTCGTCGCAGAACACCCTGATTTGCGGGAAATCTGCAGCTCTGCAACTCATAATTCTTGTACGAGAAAAAAATTTCAATTTTAATTAGTCCATTTAATAGTTAAAGTAAAAACCCCAAAGAAAATCGTGATTTTTGGAAAAATATTCAGTTTTGGGTTAAAATTTTAACTTGCTGTAAAAAACATGCTGTAAAAAAATAGAAAAATAGGTTTTTAACAATTCTTTTAGTTCAACTAGAAGAGCATTGAATGCTGATGAAATTAATTAAATGCGATCGACTCATATCTTTCCAGTAAATTCAAAGAAATTGTAAAAATGAGAAGTGAAGAAAACGCGCTTCAAAGTTTTGAATGTTCGCCCAAACGCTTCCAAATGTGTTTGGCGTTCCTTTGCATTCGCCTCTGTATCTTCATAAATACGTTGAATTCGCGTTTTTATAGATACCGTAGATGCGGGTGACTTTGTCCTCCGTGGGTGACTGCCCCTCTCGTGCTCGTAAGCTTTTCTTTACTTCTAGAACTTAAGGAGGATCTTTACCGATTCGATTTACCATGTTTGATCGGTGAGAACCGTTCTTAAACATTATTATTAATCGTTTATTATTTATTGATCGTGTCGAGGCTTTAAAAAAATTAAGTATGTCTTGCCCAGAAACGGGCCACGTCAATGGCAAGCGGACTTGCCGACATCAAATCTTCTGCTCCACAAGGGGCAGGATTGAGAGCCGGTCCTGAAAAGGACGTTTTTGTGGTGAGTGCTGTCATGACCACCAGATAAAAATCTGTGGGTTTACACTTGCGTTGTGGTTGAGGTGTTCGTGTGTGTTTTTCGACACACAATTTTAGCCTTGTGGTGGAAGGATTAGTCAGTCCCCGGAGACTGTCCAGGAGCACCGATTTAGTTTTGAAAAGCTCTAAAAACACGTGGAGGTTCCTTGCCATGCTATCTCACTATCCTCTTCAACATAACAACACAACTTAAACATTAAGAGTTAAAGAGAAGTTTACGAAAAGTAGGAGAACAAGGTCACCCTCGTAGGACAAAGTCTTCCGCATCTACGGTAGTTTACCTATTGATTTAATCAATAAAAAATATAGATTCTTTTGATCTCCTTAATTAACTCACTTCCCTTAATTTTCTACTTCCTTGACATTTATTATCATTATTATTTTAATCAAATCATCAATTGTAAATGGTGCGTTTTGAAATTTGTAGAATTGATTTTTATGTTATTTACAAATATGATTCAATATAAAATATTTAGGATTATGTATGAGACACATATAAAAAGATCCATTTCAATATATCATAATGTTTATCACAGATTTGATGGCATGCCCAAAATATTTTCTGATAAATTTGCATTGGAGCCTGTAGGTAGTTAATAAATAACGACAAACAGTCGTCATTTATTACATCATAAAAGACATAATAAAAATCAGTATTTTTACAAAGTACCTTCCACCTTACCACAAGCAATACAGTACGTATCCGTTTAAGACACAATTTTCAAGTATTTTATTTTTGAGTGAAAAAACTTCAATTTTAAGTCTGTATTTTGGGAGGGCAATGCAAATGCCTTTGCCTGTAAGAAGACTCAGCGCTTGCAAAATTGAGTCGAAGATAAATCCTTTTGTTTGCGAATTTATTTGCCAATTAAAATCTTTAACAATAATATTGCAATAATACATATATTAATATGCCAATATATTTTGCATAATTGGTCCTTACAATCCACCCTTTCGTATCTCATAGCCCCCACATACCCATTTAATAAGCAAAATCTGAGTATATTGGCTTGGGTGTTCCCAGGCACATGCTTCTCATCTGCTCTTATAAATGGAAACATGAGAACGACCCCTTTAAACATTGAGTGGGTTAATGTCTTCGTAAAAATAAAAATAGAACTCATTATTAATAAGCAGTATCGAAATTAAAAAAAATAATTAAATTTATTTTACTATTTCAGACACGTATTTTCGTCCAGATCCGTTACCTGACAGAGTATTTAGAGCAAGATTTAGAGTTATTAAAGGTGATACGTGGCAGCCAGAATTGGCTGATCAAAATTCTTTACGGTTCCAGCACTTATCCCGAGACTATCGGGAAAGGATTAATTTGGTTCTGAGGCGATCTGATCTCAGGGCGATGTATGAGGGATGTGAAATTCTTGCATTGGATGGAATTGACGATCAAAATGATCTAACAGTACATTTTATCCTGCATTTTGATCCTTATCGAGGCTTGGTGTCAGCTGCTGATTTACATGCAATCTTCACAGAAGAATTTGAAGCTCGTAGACCTCGATATTTTAATAATATAACTATAGATCTAACCTCATTAGATTTTCAAGAGATGCTGGGAAATTTTGACGATATCTCAGGAACTTCTTCATCGCCTTTAGGAAGAAAAGATGATATTCAAAATAGCACAATAATAGTGAAGCATTCTCCCCGACGATGTGAACCGGTGCGACTTCTGTATTGTCGTAATATAGGATACAATTTAACAACATATCCCAACTTACTTGGTAAGACACTTAAATATATACAAATATTTCCTAAAAATCTTAAAAATTACGTTTCCTTACATCATTTAAAAAAAAAAGCATGGGAAGAAGAAAATTCTATACGGTGCTTTAACTGCTCAAACTAGCAAAAAAATCTTCAAATAATTTCAGTAGTCGATGAACATTGCTAAAAGTATTGATTTAAGTATTGCAACTTGCAATAATAATTATTTTGTAGCAATAATTTTTACAGGTCTACAAAAAATTGAAAATTTTGAAAACTGCAAAATAAGTTTTCGTTTATTTCATTATTATGATTTTTTAAATTTAATTTTATTATTATATTTTTGTGCTAATTTTCAAAATGACCTTCAGTTTTTCCTTAAAATCAAAAGTTATATATTTTTGTGTTAGTTTTTTTGCTGTTTTTTTTTTGTTACATTATTTGTCATATCTCTGGTTTTAGTAAAATAGTTTTTTAAAAAAAATTTGATATGTTGGAAATGTAGAAAATTTTAGTTCGACTTTGTTGCAAACTTGAATTTTTTAAACTTTTAGGGAATTCTTTCAATGTTTTAATCTCATTTGCAAATTTTACGAATTTTCATGCCTAGTGTCTTATTTTGATTTTACTAATGCAAAAAAAAAGATTAGAAATACGAAGATTTATTCAGAGATATAATAGTTCTTAAAAACCATAATCAGTTAAAAATCAGTGCTATGTATTTTCAGGACATATGTCTTTCGAAGAAGTCGAGCAAAATGTGATTGCATTTAGAGAACTTGTGGATGCAGAATGTTTTCGGCAAGCTTTCGATTTCGTATGTAGACTCTTACAACCACCATGTGAACAACGAGAACCTCTTGAACCACAAGTTGGACAAGTGTGCCGAAGATATTGTCAGGAGTTTTTAAATGGATGCGGAAATCGTTTACCAAAGAAATTCAGGAAATATTTCAATTGTGAAAGATTTCCTGAGTCTACAGGCAGTCAAACATGTCGAAGTCGACCAGAATGTGTGGCAGATCTTCAATCACATGCTCTATCATCGAGGCTTTGCGATGGGATTGCGGATTGTCCAGATCTTAGTGATGAGATAACCTGTTCATTCTGTCCGGAAAATTCTCTTTATTGTGGGCGCGGAAGGGCATGTATCTCTAGGAGGTTGCGTTGCGATGGTAAAGCTGATTGTCCAGACGGAAGTGACGAGATGGATTGTTGTGAGTTAAAAAATATATTGATATGTATATAAATTTGTTTAGCTATTTCATTTGCTTGTGTGCCGCTAAATTATTTCTAACTTTTCTACTATGTTGCTAATAATATAAATATTTTTACAGTATCAATTGCTCCTTTGGTGTCACATGTGTCGAGACCAGTACCATTAACTCCGCACAGAAATAAATTCTATAACGAAGGTTTTGCCATATTTTCGGAGAAGGGGATAACTGGAAAATTATGTGCCGAAGGTTTAGATTCAGAAAAGGACACAATAGTTCGGAATACTGTGGCCGAGTCATTGTGCAAGGCTCTTGGTTATCAAAACTTGCTGCATGCGGAAGTGCGGAGTGATAATGAACCCAATATTACTTATGTTCGCGTTTTTAATCCTCGAACACCTGAAATATCGTTTGTACGGACCAATTGCAGAAAGAGGCTGGCATTATATCTAAAGTGTGATAATTTGGAATGTGGAGTTCAATCATTGTTCTCTGGAAGTCGCACGATGACTCTGTCAAAAATGAGTGCCCCCGGAGATTGGCCCTGGCATGTGAGTCTCTATAGAAGTGATATCCATGTGTGTGACGGCACTCTTGTATCTGATGAGTGGGTGCTTACAACGGAAGGATGCTTTCAAGGTCAGTCGAAAGCAACATGGATGGCGGTTTTTGGTTCAGTAAGACTTTCATCATCTCCACCATGGATGCAACGAAGGAGGATAGTGAGTTTTTTTTTTTAATTTCTTTTAATTATTCAACATTACCTAAATACATACTTATTTTATAGATTGGCATGGTGAAATCACCTGTAGAGGGTTCGACAGCAGCTCTTATTCGTTTAGAGACGCCAGTTCAATATTCAGATTTTGTTCGACCTGTTTGTCTTCCCGATGATATCCAAAAAAATCGTATTCTGTCTACAACGCGATTAACTAGTGGAAGAAATCGTCCACAAGCTGAAAAATTAAAAAATATTCTCATGGATTTTGAAATATTGTCATCATCTGCTCGTCGAAAGATTAAAGTCAATAGGGATTATTTTAGCAGTCCAGCCAATGATGCTAGTGGCAGTGAAAATATTTATCCTCGAGCTCTACATGAGGAATTTGAAGAAATTGATTTACCAAAGGCAGAGTCACTTAATAGTCCTTTATTCAGCAAAAATTATCCCCTACCCAACAATTCGCCACAAACTCTGGAGTATGAGGAACGAAGTAATGCATTCAAAGAGTCCCAATATTCATCCCTTACTAATCCGTCGATTGCAATGGTACACTATGCAAATGCTGCAGTTGCTGATGTGGCTAATACTCGGGTGCAATCTCATCACTGGACCAATTGCAATACACTTGGATGGGCAAGACAAAGAGATCATTTGCAGCGAGTTCAGCTCAAAATTGGTGATATGGAGGCGTGCGAAAATGTTTCAATTGCAACAGTTAACAGCATGTGCACAGAGACAGCTTATCATAAACAAGATTGTATGGTAAGTGAAATCTTTTTTTATTTTTTTAAATTTATTATGTGGAAAAATATCATGAACTGACCTATAACTGGACAAAATTATCTACGGTATATTACAAAATTTTCAACACTGATGTTTCTATCTCACAATAATACTATTTTATTATATCACAATATTAAATTACATTGTTAGGTACTATTTTTATATACTGAGATACTAGGATATACTAAGTTTTGCTAATACGCTATTACCTAAGGTCAGATATTAGAAAGGCTTTCATTTTGCTTGCAAACACTTTAGTTGTTAATTACAGAATAGATCCATTTTTTATAAAAAAAAATAGGTTTCTTTACTGTCTTTACTTAATTATTTATTGGCTAAATTTATTTTTTGCTCACTAAATATAATTCTGTTTACTGTCCATTGGTAGTTTTGCATTACATAAATTGGCACTTTTGAGAACAATTTTATTTTTATTTCCTGTATACATATTTCTTTATACATGCATAAAACTAGGAATTTGGCTTAATTTCCGAAAGCCTTGAATTTGTAAACAAAAGGGAATCATAATTTACTTTAAGTTGATTGATATATCAATTATAAAATTGATTTAAAAATTTGAAGGTAAAAGTAGCTCTACTTAAGTTAGGTGTGAAACACGTATTTTCGTTTTGAAAATATCAAAAATTTTGCATTTTTTGTAATGTATTTTTTTTTCTTTCTTACGGAAAAGGAGGAAGAATTTGCGGGAAGTCCAGTGCTGTGTCTGCTTCCTGATAATAAACGATGGGCCCTAGTCGGAATAGCATCTTGGCGAATTGCATGTGCTATTAGTGGGACCGAACGGCCTCGAATGTACGATAAGATATCATCAAACTCTGCATGGATTCGAGATATAATCAGTGCAACGTAACCATAAATTTTATAAACTTTGTATTTTTATAGGAAAAAATTAAATTATAAATTGATACTTATTTAATAAATTAAACTAAATCGGTTTGTAAATAAATAAATACTGCTTTATCAATGCTTGATGGAAGAAAAATGAAAAGTGATGTGCAACAGTTTGATAAGAAGTATGTTACTTAGCATTAATTTTGTTTCGTAGGGTCGAAGAGAAATATTTTAAAACTTAATGAAGATAAGATTTTGTAGAGCTTAAATTTCCCGCCTTATAGCAATAAATGCTCTACTGAGGCAACCCCAGAATATTCGAGACGCAATGTCTCTCTTCTAGACCAACGCCTCTGGTGATGGTGGAGACGACTGTATTAGAGTCGATCGTACGATCTCAGTGAGTACGGACGTGAGTTCGTCTTGAGTCGTACAAGTGATAGGACATAGTGCGGAGAGTTTGCTACAGTCTGGAGCCCACACCAGTCGATTGCATAAGCAGGTCACCTCCTAAGTATATTAGATTTAAGAGTAGATATTGCTTGCCCCCTATAATTTATGTTTTATTGTTTTCATACAATTGACGATGTAATGAATCCTGGGAAAATTTCTTCTAAATTTATGATAAATTTACTCAACTCGATTATGCAGAAATGAAGGTGGGGTTAAGAGTTTATTTCTCATTATTCTCTTTATTGATTGTGCATGTGCATTGAATTATGTATTTTACAGAATGGAGTAATATGTAAAATTGCCGCTTTCCCCACATCTATTCATCGATTATTACAACAATTTGGTTTAATAAAATGTACAAAAGTTTAGTTGCGGATTCATCAGAAGAAATCTATACTAACACTGTGCGACACGTTGTGGGTGTCTTTGACGAGAGTGCCAAAACTTGTTAGAGGGTCATTTAAGGACCTCAAATCTGCAATCCGTTTGTCCGGGTCACCTCTAGATTTTTTTGAAAAAGCATATTTAGTATTTTGATTTTTTATAAAATTCAAAAATTCATATCTCCGGTTCTAATTATCCGGTGGTAGTCACATAAAGCTAAACTGACGCGTAATTTCATCCTCTATAACTCTTGTGAACACATCAAGCATCTACGAATGAAGTATATTTTTTAAAGATTTTTTGAAAAAGGGCACCTAAAATGGTGCATTTTTCTGTGTTTTTTCCATCTTATAGTAATTTTACCACTTTAATAGAGCATTTTATATGTCAAATAACTATGCCTAAAAGTTAGAGAATTTAATATTCTTTCATATCTTTTTGGTTTAAATTTTCTATTATAATTCGTTTATTCACAATAATTTATTGAAAATAAAATGCATTATTATAAAAATAAAATCTCTTATTATATATAATTATTTGGTATCTTTGTCTAACCTACTGAAGAGCATTCTCTTTTGCATTCTCACTTACACATTTCACATAAAAAGAGGCGAAATGAAAAAAAAGAGACGTATATAGAAATAAAGAGAGAAGAATAGTTTTTTAGCACTCATAACAGCTATTCTTCTCTCTTTATTTCTATATACGTCGCTTTTCTTTCATTTCACCTCTTTTTATATGAAATTTGTAAGTGAGAGTGCAAAAGAAAATGCTTTTCAGTAGGTTAGACAAAGATACCAAATAATTATATATAATAAGTGATTTTAATGCACTTTATTTTCAAGAAATTATTGTGAATAAACAAATTAAGATAGAAAATTCAAACCAAAAGAAAATGAAAGAATATTAAATTCTCTAACTTTTAGGCATAGTTATTTGACATATAAAATGCTCTATTAAAGTGGGAAAATTACTAGAAGATGAAAAAACACAGAAAAATGCACCATTTTAGGTGCCCTTTTTCAAAAAAAATTTAAAAAATATACTTTAATTTCATCGTAGGTGCTTGATATGTTCACAAGAGTTATAGAGGATGAAATTACGCGTCAGTTTAGCTTTATGTGACTACCACGGGATAATTAGAACCGGAGATATGAATTTTTGAATTTTATAAAACAGCAAAAAACAAAAAATGCTTTTCCAAAAAAATCTAGAGGTGACCCGGACAAACGGATTGCAAATTTGAGGTCCTTAAATGACCCTCTAACAAGTTTTGGCACTCTCGTCAAAGACACCCACAAAAAGGTAAATTTTGTCGCACCGTGTAATCAGTCATAGAAGCCTAAGACAATTGTTCTACGCTGCAACAATAAGCACAACAGGTAACACTTATCAAGGTCCAATAATTACACAGTATAATGTTATGATCGACTCTCTGGCATATAAAAAAAGAAAGAAGAGGTATGAAAGCAACAGCGACTATAACTTTTTATCGGTATGTCTCAATATCAAATAATTCCAAATCAATTTTATCTTTAAATTTAAAATTTATTTAAAATCATCTATGGAATATTGAAATATAATATCAATAATTGTATAGAGGGAAGTGGGACACCTTTGAAATTAGGATTTTTCTCCTATGTTGAAGTGGAACTGAGCCATATCATAATGAAATTAGATTCTCAATCTGTTTGTGCAGCTAAATTATACTACGATAATGCTTAATTTTATTTAAAAATAGATGAAAAATTCCAATTTCAAAGGTGCCCCACTTTCAAACTGCTCCACTTCCCCCTATAATTATTGTATTATTAAATTGTAGGTTATCAATAACATTCTAAAACCTCGGTAAAAATCCACTTAATTATTTTATTTTATCCTGAAATCTCATACCGTTCTATAATTTTTTGATAGTCGATTCATGTTTTATCTCTTGGTTTTGAATTGAAAAAAATATTATCTTACAAATGACAAATTTGACAATAGCTGAATGCAATGGAAATATAAAAAATATACACTATCATTGAATTTCGGAAAATTGTTTGATATATTTTATAAGCTTGTATATTTGATTTTTTTCTACACTTAATTTTCAGATAAGTTTTTTTTACTAGAAATGAAAGAGAAATATTGATTTAAACCTTTTATATTTACGAGAAATTTAGTGTTTTTTGTGCGTGAAAGTAATTCAATAAAAATATTAATAAAAAATACATTTCCATATTAATATTTATAAAATCATACAAGTTCTTTATATGTTATTGTCATATTATAGGTTTATTTTTATTCAAACTCGATAAAGAAAATTCAATAATTATAATTTTTTATAGTTCAAATGCGTTCAAGTTATTTTTGACACTGATCTGTATAAAAACACCGAACATATAGAACCTATATGAAACAGACACACATTCAATAAAAAAGGTTTTTAGCCTCTGGTGGAAACCACTTGTTGTTCGAAAGATAGAGATAGATAATGAAATGCGTACTGTTATCCTTGTCATTGTCTCATATAGTGGATTATGGCGTGGTGGCGTTATCAAAGTGCTAAGAAATTCATGTAGACACGTGGTTTTCTATTTTCACTTTTTCCTGGTTTAATTACCTCAATTTTTTTTAATAACTATATGCAACATTCAGTTTTGCACATAATTTACCGAGTTGTTTTATGTGTATCTCAAATTTTGACTAAAACATTCAGTGAATCTAGTTATAGACGAGAAAATTTGTCATTTCAATCGACATAACCCATTTGTCAATTATAGTAGGCTACGCATTAGTGAAAAAACAGTATTCCTGTGAAGTTCATAGCGTTCATAGCTCTTCTCTCAAAAGAAAATGTCGGAAAAATTGGAGAAATGCAGTTTGATATTACAAGATGGGACCGTTCTTCACGGCGAAAGCATTGGTCATCGTGGTGATGTGGACGGAGAAGTGGTTTTTACCACAGCCATGGTGGCTTATCCGGAACAGATGTCGGACCCCTCTTTTGAAGGGCAGATTCTCGTATTCACGTACCCCCTCATTGGCAATTATGGTGTCCCGAGTGAAACTGAGCTTGACGAATATGGACTCCCTAAACACTTCGAGTCTGATTTCCATTGTGCCGGTATCGTGGTGGCGGAGTATTGCAAAGCCCCATCTCACTGGCAAATGGCCAAAACCTTGGACGCTTGGATGCAAGAAAAAAAAATTCCGGGTATAAGTGGAGTGGATACTCGCCTGCTTACCAAAAAAATCCGCGAAACTGGCGTTCTTTTAGGTAAGTATAACAGTAGGGTTATCCATGAACCCATATGATTTTTTTTTCTTCTTTATTAACCCATTCTTTAAGGACGATTGGATCACCGGTGACCCAAAAATAAAATTTGTCTTGAGGCCATCAAAGTCATGTTCTGTAATAATAAATCAAGACAAATGATTTTTTCTGACCCTTAATTTTTGACACTCTCTTTTAAGGGTTAATAGCTGCTAATTATTGCGGGAGATTCTAAACAATTCCACCTATTTATTTATCTAGTAAAAATAAAATGTTCCATGGCTTACATGAAATATGCTAATATACCTATATATATATTTAAATATGAAAATAATCGACCCCATCAAGATACCCTGCCTGTAAAATATAGTAGGCTAGGCATTAGTGAAAAAACAATGTTCCCACAGACCATGAAAATATTTTCTGATTTTTTTTCTTCTTGATCCCTTTAAAGGCGATTCTGCCACCAGTGACATAAAAATAAATTTTGTCCTGATTCAGTAAGTCATGTTCTGTAATAATAAATCAAGATAAATGATTTTTTCTGACCCCTAATTTTTGACCCTCTCTTCCAAGCGTTAATTGTTGCTAATTATTGCGTGAGATTCTAAACAATTCCACCTATTAATTTATCTAGTAAAAATAAAATCTTTCATTGCTTCCGTGAAATATATTAATATATATATATATATATATCGTCAGTTAAATCAGCATTTGTCGTAACTTTCTTTTGGCAACTTTTCAGGAGACGAAATTTTCAGTTCAATATTATTTTTCTTAAAAATGAGCCCCGAATGCGATACTTTTGAGGCAAAATAATAAAAGTGACACTAATAAACTGTAAGTTAACTCGAGAAAATCTTTATAAAATGATTTAAAAGCTGAGATATTGAGATATATGTTAGAAGAAACACAGTAATATTTTATCGTAACTTGCATCGTTTATAAAGCCGTAACTTCCAATGTATGAAGATCTTGGAAGTTACGACAATTTTCAAAAACACATTATATCAATTTTAATAACTCTAGTGACAATGAGTGACTTTATTTCACTAAATTAGTCAATTAAACTCTTATCCCTGTCCCTAAAAGATTTTATTTCATAAGTTTTATTGAATAAATTTTGTGCGCCACGTCGCTTGTTTTGTTTTGAATTAATGACAGATGAGTAGGGATTTTTTCTCAATTTTTTCCTCACAAATATTGAATTAAAATGATTTCATGTTACACTATTCGCACTGTCTTTCGATATTTGGAAGAGTTTGTAAACGTTTTTTTGAGAAATATTGCAATTTTGCTGCAAATTACAAGTCACGCAAGTGAGCAAAAGAAGTTACGGCAAATGCTGATTATTGAAAATTTTGTATGGAAATTTGTCGTAACTTCCCCAAAAATGGAAGTTACGACAAATTCTGATAAATTTTTCTTAATTAAGGGCACTTACGATAATTTTTGTTTAAAATAATTTTTATTGGGCTTATAAAAGTTCCCTTTTCACAAGTTCGTTTAATAAAGAAAATTACGCTGATTTCAAATATGTATATATCTCAAAATCGCAAAAATGAAGTTACGATAAATGCTGATTTAACTGACGATATATATATATATATATATATATATATATATATATATATATATATATATATATATATATTTAAATTTAAAAAATACGAAAATAATCGATCCCATCAAGATATCCTGTCTGTAAAATATAGTAGGCTACGCATTAGTGAAAAAAACAATATTCTCACAGACCATGAAAATATTTTCTGATTTTTTTTTTCTTCTTGTACACTTTAAAGATGATTGTGTCGCTAGTGACGTAAAATTAAAATTTGTCTTGAGGCCATCATGATCTGTAATAATAATAAGTCAGGAAAATTGATTTTTTCCGACCCCTAATTTTTTACCCTCTCTTCCAAGGGTTAAGGCGTCTACACATTGGGAAAATTTTTCGTCAAAAATTGCGTTTTTGACAGAAATTTGACGTTTCCCCCTACAACGCTGCAGGGAATTTCCTTCAAAAATGCGATTTTTGACAAAAATTGCTCCCAATGTGTAGAGGCCATTAATCGTTGCTAACTATTGCGTGAGATTCTGAACAATTCCACCTATTTATTTATCTAGTAAAAATAAAATCTTCCATTGCTTCAGTGAAATATGCTAATATATATACATATTTTTTAAATATGAAAACAATGTGCTCACACACCATGAAAATCATGAAAATATTTTCTGATATTTTTCTTCTTCTTGAACCCTTTAAAGACCATTGTGTCAGCAGTGACTTAAAAATAAAATTAGTCCTAAGTCTAAATAAAAATAAAATTAGTCAAAGTCATGTCCTGTAATAATAAATCAAGAGAAATGATTTTTTCTGACCCCTAATTTTATACCCTCTCGTCCAATGGTTAATCGTTGCTAATTATTTCGTGAGATTCTAAACAATTCCACCTGTTTATCTAGTAAAAATAAAATCTTCCATTAAATGAATGCTTATATATATTTTTTTTAGTAAGAAAATCATTGATCGTATTCAAGTGCCTTCAATTGGGAATTATGGTGTCTGAGCGAAACTGACGAATTTAGTGTTACAAAATATTAGGACTTTCTAGAACATTAGAAGTTCATAACTACGTTTATCCTATAATTTTGTCTTTCATTTCACTGAAAGGTTTTTTAAAGTAAATTTGACCGCAGCTTTTTCGTGTTCATTTAGGCCGTATTGTACAGGGAAAAGTCGATGGAGGAACACATGGCAAATCCTTTTCTGATCCTAATGTTACGAATTTGGTGGAGATGGTGTCAGTTAAATCCGTTAAAACTTACAACGAACATGGAAGCCCTCGTATTTGTGCTATAGATTGCGGTTTGAAGTATAATCAAATTCGATGTTTGTGCAAACGAGGAGCACGTGTGGATTTAATTCCTTGGAATCATCCTATAAATCCCGACGAATTTGATGGACTATTTCTGAGTAATGGACCAGGTGATCCATCTGTATGCAAGGACACCATTGCCAATATTCGTTCCTACCTCAACAGTGGAAAAACCAAGCCTACTTTCGGTATCTGTCTAGGACACCAATTGCTGAGTTCAGCAATAGGGTGTAAAACAATGAAGATGAAATATGGAAATCGAGGAGTAAACATTCCATGTCTCCATCATGACACGGGCAAATGCTTCATGACTTCCCAAAATCACGGATATGCTGTCGACCCTATTACATTGCCATCAGATTGGGAAGTTCTTTTCACAAATATTAACGATCATTCTAATGAAGGTATTGTTCATAAGAATCTGCCATACTTCAGTACTCAATTTCATCCGGAGCATTATGGTGGTCCTGAAGATTTGGAGATTTTATTCGACGTTTTTATTGACTTGATCAAATCAAAAAATAAAACAGCCAAACAATGTTTAATTGATAAAATGGCCTCTCCAATACCACCAAAACTAGATCGCCCGACAAAAGTATTAATCCTAGGATCTGGGGGCTTATCAATTGGGCAAGCTGGTGAATTTGATTACTCTGGATCTCAAGTAAGTATAAAAATTTTATACTTTATTTAAAAAAAAAACTTTATAAGGCATCGTCATTGATTTTAATAATGAAGGCAGGATGCAAGTGTTTCTTGAATGGTAATCCTTACATTACGATCTTTACATTAGTCAAACACAACATTTTTTGAAGATTGTGGTATTAATTAAGTTGGACATGATAACAACGAAAAAATCATTTTAGTTTTTTAATTTCGTCATTGAAAAAAAAATTAAAAAAACATTACTTTACCATAAGCCCAAGCTAATGGTAATTGAAATTCTTTTCAGACATCTTTAACGAAAGTGCTTTAAACTCTAAATATCTAAAAATTTGAACATGAAAACGCGTCTACTCCAATTAAGCTTTTCCTAGAGCGACTTTTTTTTAAATATTTTTTTTTATTGTTTATTATTCCTCCTAACACTGTGAATCAAATACGTGATACCAAGTACGTCTGTTAGAGTCGTGCCACCTGTTTAAAAATCTGGTCTTGATTTCGCTCATATACATCCCATATACGGGGAACCCCTCCTTTCCCCACATGGTAATAATCGAGCCAAATTGATAAGTTTTTAGTGACTTTACAAGGAATAAATTTAAGGAATCTAAATACATAAACATGCGTTTCACTTTCATAATACTCCTTGACCTCTATAAACTAATCTCCTAGGACTATCATAACAAGTGAACCATGAACGCTTTTCATTTGCAGATACATATGTTTTACAGATAAATCAAATAAAAAACACCCTCAGACAATAATACATTAGTTTTAGACAAATTGTAGTTCTTACTAAAAGACTGGCTCCTGGTGGTCAAGGAGTGGAATGAGGTAGAAACGCATTGCAGATGCAGATCCGGTGGTAGTCACATAAAGCTAAACTGACGCGTAATTTCATCCTCTATAACTCTTGTAAACATATCAAGCATCTACGATGAAAATGAAGTATATTTTTTAAAGATTTTTTGATAAAGTGCACCTAAAATGGTGCATTTTTCTGTGTTTTTTCCATCCTCTAGTAATTTTCCCACTTTAATAGAGCATTTTATATGTCAAATAACTATGCCTAAAAGTTAGAGAATTTAATATTCTTTCATATCTTTTTGGTTTAAATTTTCTATCCTAATTCGTTTATTCACAATAATTTTTTTTACTTTGCGAATTGCTCTCGACCGGATACTAAAACTTTACTTCCAACAAACTTATCAATATTACTAATCCACTATATTTCTTTTATCCTTTGACCACAAATAATATTAATTACGCGAATTATTATGAATATTATGAATTAATCACGAGTATAAGAAGAACATCATAACTTACTCTCGTGGGAGCATGGTAAGGAACCTCCACGTGTATTTAGGGCTTTTTCGGAACTAAATCGGTGCTCCTGGACAGTCCCCGGGGACTGACTAATCCTTCCACCACGAGGCTAAAAAAAAACACAAACACCTCACTCTCGTCCCCGTACGTGCACACTGGTCGTTAACCCTTTATGGACGAGAGCGCTAAAAATTGAAGGTCAGAAAAAATCAAATTTTCTGACTTTTTAGAGCAAAACGAAACTTTTGAGGATCGTAGAAATTTTGATTTTTTAGGACACCGGTTTTCCAGTCGTCTTTAAAGAGTAATTGTTATAAAATCGAAATTAATGAGCACTTTCAACATGTTAATTTGCTGTATTCAAATTAATTTAAGCAACCACATTAAACTATTTTAGTATATGAGAAAATTAAAACACGGATTGACCTTTGAGCTTTTCTCTCCTTTACTTTCCCTACGACGTTTCGGAGGCTTATTTCCTCATTCCTCAGGTATGGAAATAAGCGTCCGAAACGTCGTAGGGAAAGTAAAGGAGAGAAAAGCTTAAAGGTCAATCCGTGTTTTAATTTTTCCATAATCCAATAGTGACCGAATTCTTATTTTAGTATATTTAAACTTGTTTTATGGACCAAATATTAGTTTCTATCAATTAATTTTAAAGAAAATCTATCAATTCAATTGATTTTTAACACAAAATACCACATTATATTAGTAATTAATGTGCAAATTAATTTGATTTTGCAAACTAAAAATCATGCCAAAAATTGTGTTGCATAGAATAATCGAATTTGTACGCAGATTCCTATCTGCAGGGACACCGATATATGTATATCTCGGTGGCAGCCAAAATCCCGAAAGCCAAAATCCCGAACGCCAAAATCCCGAAAAGGCCAAAATCCCGAATGCCAAAATCCCGCATTTTTAAAATCTTGAAAGGGATGAAATTATATGGAGGAAAATGTTTAGAATAATTTTCCAAGACACAGAAGATTTCCCTTTGCCTCCAGCAAGCGCGAGTGAAATCGTGGGAGTAGCTATGACACTTTTAAGAATTCGGGATTTTGGCTTTCGGGATTTTGGCCCATTCGGGATTTTGGCTTTCGGGATTTTGGCGTTCGGGATTTTGGCTTTCGGGATTTTGGCTTTCGGGATTTTGACCGGGACCCGTATATCTATACAATACATCAATATAAGATTACAAATTCATTCATTCATTTTCAACCGCTTATCCCTATTGGGGTCGCGGGCCCATGACATCCGAATTAGCAGCCCACGCTTGTCGATCCTCCACCACTTCAGGAAGATGTTCGGGTTCGATCCCGAGGCGCTCCCACGCAAGATTCTGAATTTTATTCAGCCACCTTGTCCTAGGTCTGCCTCGAGGTCGAGATCTCCAATGGCTTGCATAGCTTTTCTGGGGAATCTTTCTTCATTCATGCGTTGAACATGTCCATACCATCGAAGTTGTGATCTATCGAACCGAAGAAGCAGCTCCTCGACTCTTAGTTCCTCACGAACGGCTAAATTCCTCACTCGACGAGTGAGGAATTCCTCACTCGACGAGTGATTCCCTTAACCGCCCGGAGGTATCTCATCTCGGCAGCTTGCACTCGCGATCTTACCCTTTCAGTCATTGTCATTACCCAAATCTCATGACCATAGATGAGAATAGGAATGAACACAGCTTTAGAAACCGATAATTTAGCCAATCGACTAAGCTCGACCTTCCTCAGCACGCTTCTGCCAAGCTCCCTCATTACTGCAGAAACCTGACCGATTCGCGAGGAGAGTTCTGCCTCCATCCTACCATCACTCGTGAATAACACCCCGAGATACTTGAACTTCTCCACCTGTATCAATGAGACTCCATTAACATGAAGAGTGCATTCCACAGATTGTCGGGAAATCACCATTACCTCCGACTTACCCACGTTTACCTTCATACCTGTTTCAGCACAAACATTTACAAATTGAACATTACAAATTGAAATTATAAATTTTATATAATTCCAGGCCATAAAAGCTCTTCGCGAAGAAAAAATCCAAACAATCCTTATAAATCCAAACATTGCGACTGTACAAACATCTAAAGGGATGGCCGATAAAGTGTATTTCTTACCACTAACGGTGGGCTACGTTGAACAAGTAATTAAAGCTGAGAGACCATCTGGTATTCTTCTGACTTTTGGTGGACAAACAGGACTTAATTGTGGCGTAGAGTTAGAAAAACTTGGAATTTTTAAGAAGTACAATGTGAAAATACTTGGAACACCAATTTCATCTATAGTTCTGACGGAAGATCGAAAACTATTTGCTGACCAAATGGATATGATTGGTGAGAAAGTTGCACCATCAGAAATTGTATATAGTGTGGAAGAGTGTCTTGAGGCTGCGAAGCGTTTGGGATATCCTGTAATGATTCGAGCTGCCTTTGCACTAGGTGGTTTGGGATCGGGATTTGCCAATACTGAAGAAGAACTAAGAAATTTAGCTAATCAAGCTCTTGCTCACTCAAGTCAGTTGATCATCGATAAGTCATTGCGTGGATGGAAGGAAGTTGAGTATGAGGTTGTACGAGATGCTTATGATAATTGTATAACAGTGTGCAACATGGAAAATGTGGATCCTTTGGGTATTCACACAGGTGAGAGTATTGTTGTTGCACCATGTCAAACTTTGAACAATCATGAGTGGAATATGTTGAGAACCTGTGCTGTTAAAGCCATTCGTCATTTGGGTGTTGTGGGCGAGTGTAATATTCAATATGCTCTTAATCCCAATAATGATGAATATTATATCATCGAAGTCAATGCCAGATTGTCAAGAAGTTCTGCACTAGCCAGTAAAGCCACAGGATATCCCTTGGCATACATTGCGGCCAAATTGGGACTTGGAATACCTCTACCAGAATTGAAAAATTCTGTTACAGGTGTAACGACAGCATGTTTCGAGCCAAGCTTGGATTATATAGTGGTAAAAGCTCCTAGATGGGATTTGGCAAAATTTGCCAGGGTAAGCAAAAAAATAGGAAGTAGTATGAAAAGTGTTGGTGAAGTGATGGCAATTGGGCGAAATTTTGAAGAAGCCTTTCAGAAAGCCCTAAGAATGGTCGATGACTCTGTACCGGGTTTTGATCCTTACTTGAAGCCTGTGAACGATGAAGAATTAATGCAACCAACCGATAAAAGAATGTATGTTCTTTCAGCGGCTCTGAAAGAAGGATATAGTGTGGAAAAATTGTATGAATTGACAAGAATTGATCCATTTTTCTTATCAAAAATGAAAAATATTATTGATTACACCACATTCCTCGAATCACTTACCAGTAACAGTTTGAAGCCTGACATACTTATTGGTGCAAAACGTATTGGATTTTCCGATAAACAAATAGCCAAATCGATCAAAAGTACAGAATTAGCAGTAAGGAAGTTGAGAGAGGAAATGAAAGTGCATCCAATTGTCAAACAAATAGATACAGTGGGTGGAGAATGGCCAGCTGCAACAAACTACCTCTATATGACATTCAATGGAATTGAAAACGACATCGATTTTCCCGGAGGATATACAATTGTTGTAGGATCTGGTGTTTATCGTATTGGGAGTTCTGTGGAATTCGATTGGTGTGCAGTAAATTGCTTAATGGAATTGAGAAAAATGGGCATTAAAACAGTTATGATTAACTATAATCCCGAAACTGTGAGCACAGACTATGACATGTGTGATCGTCTATACTTTGAAGAAATTTCATTTGAAGCTGTAATGAATATTTATAAATTGGAAAATCCTGATGGTATAATTCTTTGTGTGGGTGGTCAATTGCCCAATAATATTGCAATGGACTTGCATTTGGCACATGCTAAAGTATTGGGTACAGCACCTGAAGCAGTTGATAGAGCTGAAAATCGTTTCAAATTCTCACGCATGCTCGATACAAAGGGAATTTTGCAACCACGCTGGAAGGAATTGACTAATCATGAAGCTGCATTTGCATTCTGTGAAGAAGTTGGGTATCCTTGCCTTGTCAGGCCATCATACGTATTGTCTGGGGCTGCTATGAATGTTGCCTATTCTAATAATGATTTAGAAGCATACCTTAATGCCGCTTCTGAGGTGAGCAAAGATCATCCAGTTGTGATTTCTAAGTTTATAATGGAGGCGAAAGAAATTGATGTTGATGCTGTAGCATGTGATGGAGAAATACTTTGTCTAGCTGTATCTGAACATGTTGAGAATGCTGGTGTACATTCTGGTGATGCCACTCTTGTAACACCACCACAGGATATTAATGATGAGACTCTAGCTAAGATAAAAGAAATTGCTAAAGATGTTGCATCTCTTTTGGATGTATCTGGACCTATGAATATGCAACTTATTGCAAAGGATAATGAACTCAAAGTGATTGAATGCAATGTTCGTGTCTCACGTTCATTTCCTTTTGTTTCGAAGACGCTTAATCACAACTTTATTGCTACTGCAACGAGGGTCATCATGGGAATTCCCGTAGAGCCTGTGGACGTTTTAAAAGGATGCGGAAAAGTGGGTGTTAAAGTACCACAATTTAGTTTTTCACGCTTATCGGGTGCTGATGTAATGTTGGGTGTAGAAATGGCCTCAACTGGTGAAGTTGGATGTTTCGGTGACAATCGTTACGAAGCGTATCTCAAAGGAATGTTGTCAACAGGTTTTCAGATTCCAAAGAAAGCAATCCTCCTCAGTATTGGTAGTTACAAAGTGAATATTACAAAAAAAAATTACATTTAGCTTGATAAGATTTTCACACTACGTTTTTTTTTCATTCAGCACAAAATGGAACTTATTTCATCGGTTCGCACTCTTTCAAAAATGGGCTACAAGTTGTTTGGTTCAATGGGCACTGCCGATTTCTATGCCGAACAAGGAGTAAAAGTAAGTTTTATTTATCTTTTATTTAATATAATACATTCCTATTTTCGAATGATTTTACGTATCGTGTGAATTAATCTAATGGCTAATGTCATTTTACCCAGCTTCCCAACAAATCACAGTATTTTCATATATTTCCTAGAATAGCTGCTAAATTTGCACTTGTTACCGTTGAATCTTCAGTGAATGATTCGTCATTATGTATGATAATCTCATCATGACATCCACTTGTCCTTTCCTGGATAATTTTTAAAATTCCATTTTTGTGAAATTCATGTTTATCAGTGTTATTCTTCTGATATGTGTAAACTTCAGCAACTGTAACATTCGTATTACCATCACTGTATTGTTGACTATATCTCTTGGATTTTAACAAATTTGTAGGACAGTCTGAATTATCTTCCTCTTTCCATTTATCATTGTTTGACCATTCAAACGTATCTGGGGATATTGGTAGGGATGTTATATTCTTGTAGGGTAAATTGTCACAATCTTCTGTAACTGATGATTGCTGTTGACAAGTTAGTAGTTTTCGTACACGATTCCTTTTGGGTGGATCAAGAGTACTCTCTCGGCGTGGTAGAGCTGGTCGATCTCTGGGAATGTCTTGAACACTTGCTTGTTCAATTTTTACATGCATAGAAGTTATTTTTTGTGAATATTCTTCACCATCCCACTCATAACCATCTATGTAAAAGAGTCTGCAGAGACGATCAGCATGTTTCAGATACATTGTACCTTGATTGAGGCTCCGAAAAGTTAATGAAGCAACATGTGCCATTTCTATATAGTGGCTGATAAATAATTTCAGCACTACATTTCGTCTAATTGACATCATATTTTTTTGGATAATGAACTGAAATGAGATAAAAATAAATAAATAAATCATACAATCTTAATGGTCTCAAAGTTTCAATTTTTGCCATTTTTTTTTGTCTAATTCTTTTTGGAATATGTATATGTTAGAGAAGGCTTTCTGGCTTTGAACATTTCTTATTTTTCCAATATTTCTTTAATAAATCTGAAATGTACGGCAATATATTATTTTAATTTAATAGTAAAGCTTAAATCACACAATTGCTGAAAAAATAGGTCAAAATATAGGAAAATATGAAGTTTTCAAAGCCAGTATTTCGCGATTCTACTACGAGTATTCTGCGATTCTTGACATTTTTGTTCGCCTCTTTTCTCGATTATTTTACTTTTTACAAAACTAAAAATATTTAACCCTCTAATGTCTGTTTCATTAATACACAAAAAAGCAGTAAGATAATTTTTTCTAGACTTGGTTCAATCAACTCAAAAATACCATCCGTTTTTCATTATCTCTTTTAGTTTAGGCGCAAAATACGACAATATAAAAAAATGTTTCAAACTCTTTTCGCTCTTAAAATTCAAATTTATTTTTATTTTTTTTGAATTCTATTAATTAAAATTTACAGAATACAGTGCGCGAAATTCAAATAGGTATATCGAAATTGAAATAGGTATGTGGGTGGTCGGTGGGTCGGATCAACTTAGTATTATTATGTCAAGAAGAGGTCTACCCAACATCCATTTTTATCGTAGTGACCCGCATTCACTGTCGTCCGTGCGTGCATACTGGCCGTTAATTCAATTTCGTGGTATGAAAAAGTGCGAAATTCAAATAGGTATTTTTATTTTTTAATGTTTCTAGAACCATTCTTTAATAAGAAATGGTTTATATTGACAATAAAATGATCAAATCTGTCTTTTTATTCAAATTGGAACCTTTCAACAGTAGAAAAATTTTATTTGAAAACTAGAATTTGTGATTGATAGAGGCCATAAGCTTTTATGTAATGAAAACAGCTTAATCAAAGTCTCTAGGGGAATTAGTGTAAAAGTGAAAGCTTTTTTCGAAGAGGATGAGTCGTTTGGGTAACATTATTTATCAATTCTTCAAGAAATAGGACTCCTAAGGACGAAAATACTGCACTTTCAAAGGTAATACCATGTTATCTGATATGGAATTGGTACAAATTTATTGCGAAGCGGTGACTTTTACTTATAAAACCTCTCAAATACTGGAAGGATATTGTAGTACCAATCACTACATGTCGCATCCGACAAATCCTGATGACTACAAACTGCCTACAGTGAATAAAACCGCTAAAGAAACCATTACTTAAGAAGCACCATTTTGCCGCTCGATTGGAATTCAGAAAAAATAGATTTCTTTGGACGACAAGTGACGGAATATTATTTTTTCGGATAAGAAAAAATGTCAATTTATAACAATCTGTCAAAATTTGCCATGGAAATTTTTTTTTTGCCAAATTTCAATCGAGCGGCAAAATGGTGCTTCTTAAGTAGTAGTTTCTTTAGCGGTTTTATTCACTGTAGGCAGTTTGTAGTCATCAGGATTTGTCGGATGCGACGTGTAGTGATTGGTACTACAATATCCTTCCAGTATTTGAGAAGTTTTATAAGTAAAAGTCACCGCTTCGCAATAAATTTGTACCAATTCCAAATCAGATAACATGGTATTACCTTTGAAAGTGCAGTATTTTCGCCCTTAGGAGTCCTATTTCTTGAAGAATTGATAAATAATGTTACCCAAACGACTCATCCTCTTCGTAAAAGCTTTCACTTTTACACTAATTCCCCTAAAGACTTTGATTAAGCTGTTTTCATTACATAAAAGCTTATGGCCTCTATCAATCATAAATTCTAGTTTTCAAATAAAATTTTCCTACTGTTGAAAGGTTCCAATTTGAATAAAAAGACAGATTTGATCATTTTATTGTCAATATAAACCATTTCTTATTAAAGAATGGTTCTAGAAACATTAAAAAATAAAAATACCTATTTGAATTTCGCACTTTTTCATACCACGAAATTGAATTAACGGCCAGTATGCACGCACGGACGACAGTGAATGCGGGTCACTACGATAAAAATGGATGTTGGGTAGACCTCTTCTTGACATAATAATACTAAGTTGATCCGATCCACCGACCACCCACATACCTATTTCAATTTCGATATACCTATTTGAATTTCGTGCACTGTAGAACGACATTTCTTTGAGTAAAAAACAAATTTATAGTCAGATTGCTTTAAACCGGCATTTTTCTTGAATTTGGCAATGAGATTTTTTGCACAAAATTTTTTTCCCACTTTTTCTCTAACCTGTCAAGCAAAACTGGGGATAGCAACTAAACGAAGAGTCAGAATTAGGTCAAACTTTTAAAAGATGTCAGAAAAACTATGACCGAGGACACTATAGCAATTTTAAATAAATAAAACCATTAGTGTCGTAGAAAAAGCGATTTTTGTAGTGCTACTCTGGAGTCACTCCGAAACGTTAGATGGTATAATATATATATATATATATATATATATATATATATATATATATATATATGTGTGTGTGTGTGTGTGTGTGTGTGTATTATATATATCAATAAATGTAACTCTGTAATATATTTTAAATATGGGACCTATGCGACACTTCCCTAATTTTCAAAATATGGGTGCAATTAGTCACATTTATTGAAAAACATAGGAAAAATTTAGTCATTATAAAGCTTGGGACCGTGCAATTTTGCTCAACACACAATAATTTTTGTTTTAAAAACATTCCCTAAGTATTATTTTACATTAAATAATTCAAAGGTTTATTGTACACCTAAATGGAAGTACATAAATTCTTTAATAAGTACTATAATGAGAAAAAGTTATACATGTTAAAAATATCTTACGTCAATATCAATGGTTTCAGTCGATGGTCGTCTTTTTGTTCTCTCAATATTTTCGAGAATTTTCTTTTGTACAAATTTTACTTGTTTTGTTCGTCGTCTCTTATCAGGGTCTTCATTGATTTTCTTATAATATTCTTCCATGTGACAGTCGACAATAACATTATCATCTGAATTTTCCAAATCACTATCTCCATCGTCAAGTGATTTTTTGGCTGCATCTTTTAATTGTTGATGGAATTCAAATTTCTTTGGATCCTTCCTGATCTCATGTGGAGATTCAGATTTCATAAGAATAACTACAGGATTTTCAACAATAAGACATTTATATAATTTCTTGAACTTGAATCTTGGATAAAAATCCTTGGAAAATCTAACATTTCTCATTGCTCTGATAATATACATAACTGGGTTTTCAGTGATACGAAAAATTCTTTTATGCAATTCAACGAGAATTTTTTGTGGTATATTTTCCAGAAGATTCCTTCGTGGTATAAAATAATCAGGCAATCGTTGAGACTTAATTCGATTAAGAAGTGACTTTAGAAAATCCATAAATATTGAGCCCAGAGAATATTCTGACCATAAAACTGTATTTTCACAGTGCCAAAAAAGATGAGCACGCAAATGTTCCATAGTGAACATGTTCAAATTTTTATCAATGTGTGGCTCTATGTAACATTTTATCAGTATTTTCGTCATCATGTAGATTTTTACTTGAGGATTTGATAGTGAATTCACCAAATAGCGTTCAGCATTTGGAAACACAAGTTTCCACTCTAATTCACGTTGGAGATTTTGTCCAACTTTTGGCATATATCCTATTGGTATAACGTGACAGTCCATACGAATAATGTGATTAATCATCTCTTCCGTAGGCCATGTATTCCTATTGCGATTCATAGTATTCTCTTTAATGGCACGCAAACGATTTCGCCACTCTAGAGCTTCGGCTGGCCATGGACATTGAATTGCAGGAACAATTTCCCAATCATGTTCTCCCATTTCACTATATATCACAGCACCCTTCCATGTGGCTTTTCTTAGTTGTTGATGTGTTATCTTGAGATTCTCAGCTAATTGTTCCTGAAACATCTGTATGAAGTATCCCATGAAAGCTTTTGAATTGAGATACTGTCGCATATCATAAGGGTCATCCTCTTCAATTTCAGTTGATACGCTAGATCGTTTATCATCAACATATCTGGAATAATCAATGTGTTTCAAAGCTACTGCAACATCTGTAAAACATGTAACTGGTAATGATACTGTGCTGAGTGGCACATCAGATGAACTACTGCTTCTCATTGTACAAAGTGGTCTATGTGTATGGAGAGCAGTTATATAAGCATAATCATATTCACTGCTCGATGGTGATGTACTCGTCGATGGTATATTTGAAAAACTTAGCGCTGTACCATTAATTAAGGGTGTTGTTGACAAACAAAGAAAACTATTCCGCGGTTTCTTACTATTCATTGTTTGAAACGTATTACAACGGACTTTATGTAATCCATCCACAGATATATCACTTTCTTCTATTTCGCTTTCACTGTCGTTACTCGAGAATGATTTTGGGTGTGAAATAGTCCGATGTTTGATGGTTGCATTTGTTATATTCACTTTATCAACTGATTCAGAGCACTTCAGTCGGACAAATCCCGCATGTCGTACAGGTGGATTCATTTCATTTTCTTTAGATTCATCTAATTCCAATTTGTAAATAGGCGCATCAGTAATAAGGCTGTATGGTGAAGTCACTCCAGGATTGGATATTTCAATGTTGTCATGAACAATATACATAGTCCTTGTGTTGAATCGACTGTAAATCTTTTTTTGTTGGCCATGCCTTTAATAATAAGTACATTTAGAATTTAAAGTAAAAGATATTATTATGGCATTGAATTTAAATAAGTATGATCCTTACCTCGGCACATATATAATTCTCTGGTCAATAGCGTCACACAATTCGTTGGGCATCAAAGCACTTTTGCTATGCTGACACAGTTCGACAGTTTTTGCATTTTCCAGATCTCGGATGGCTTCACGAGCCCTCCATAATTCACTAAAAATATAATTGGAAAATAAGATAAGATATTCCAATGGGTAATGGGAAATAAATCATGGACAAAAATTGGGACAGGATGACCTCCATAAAGACCACATTGTATGCTCCAAGTGTAATTACCAACTCCGTTGTTGTCAACTAAGAAAAGTCAATGGGGTCAGTGTAGTGTTTGTATACAACAATCAACTATTAGGATTATCAAATTTTGCATGTCAATAACATTTTCAAGATAAATTTCCCTATTATATCAACGATATAATAGGGTATTCATTATGTGAACTCTAATTCAGGCTTTTGAATTCTATAGGAATTCAAAAAAAATTGATTTATTGAGGGCAAATCTTTTCTTTTTTTCTTTTACAGATTTAAGATAAGATTTCTTTTACAGATGAGAATCCAAGAAATTTATTTTCTGAACAATTAAAAAAGGGGGATTATTTCGAGGAGTTTAATTGTTGAATCTTTAGTTTTCTTAGGGGCGGGCTATTAATTAGGCGGAAGGGCCCCTCTTTTCGATCTGCTGGGATAGCAATTAACTTGCTCGGTTTAACATTTCTTGATGTGTTAAAGTAATAATTTTATTGTTTTACATATTTTGCATATCCAAAATTAATTTAACTGAAGTAAATAATTTCTCTAAAATATTACACTCATTGCTGATTTAAAAAATGCGAATTCTATCAATTACATTAAGAAGGAAAAAGTTATCTTGTCCTTTGCGTGGTCAACTGTTAAGGCAGACATAAGTAATTGGAAAATAAATTTGCAATTTTGTGTTTATGAAATAATTATCATTGCGCTATCTTGTTATGCATGTCAGATTTTTTGTATACAGGTTTTGCGAATACCCTTTCAAATATACAAACACATTTGTAACTTTCGACAAATAAAATTGATAATTGATATGAAAAACTGTACAAGTATGGTTGGTCATGTTTTTTTGGACGTGATGGTGTGTTGTATACATGCTTTTAGAATTGTGTAAGAAGTTCAACCGAAGGAACTCAGTAGGAATACCACTAATAATCGGAAAGATACCTTCATTACAGCTACTTTCGACACAAACCTATAGGGTAAGGGCTCATAATTTGGTCCAGTCTGCTTATAAGCATCGATGTTCCAAGTTTGACATGCGATATTTTCAATACTAATTGACTTTTTTTTTGTTACTCTCTTTTCATAAGGGTTGTTTAGAAACTTGTCAAGCTATTTATCGTCTTATTTTTACTAAAATTAGTTTTAATACGTTTAAAAATGAATTGATATGTAGAGGTGAATTTGACTCTTATTTTGGACAACTTGGCTGTAAATTTGGACAGCTAATCCGCCTCAACAGGATGTCCATTGTTCTTAATTTCATGAACCAATCTTACCAAGTCCTCTTCCTGTTCATGTAAGGGAAACGTAGAATGTCACAAGAAGCTCGGAGACTTTACATATCATTCATTAAAATGAGTTGACTTCGGTACACCATGTACGTGCGGATTCGCTCATTCCCTGGCCTTTCCGGAAGCCTTTCAAGGCATTTCTCGCTACATCTCTTTCGTAGAGATGATACTCCTTTGTTTCTCCAGGCATTTGTCCAACCTAGTCATCACAAAAGCTAAAACTTCACGAAATTTCGTGAGAAAAACACCTGTCCAAAATAAGGAGTATCACCTTACTGGTAAATGTCTTAGAAAATTTCCCGTTTTTCACACGAAAAACGTAATTCACAAGGCAAATCTCACTTCAGGTCAAATGTACAAATCACCACTAACGTGAATCAACACAATATTCAATGAATATTCAATAATATCACTCAAAAAAAGCGAAGAAGCATTGTTAGTACTTCATCACAGCTAAATAAGACTGAAGTAAACACGAAGTTCTGTCTTATTCTCGTAAGCAATTGCTCACACTGAATTTTCAACAAAGCAATTTCAACTCAAATCATATTCAAAATTTAACGTATTTAGTGTTAAAATCTTCCAAAAAGAACAAATATTTAGATAGAATTCATTATTCATTAAATATTGGAATAAAAATTTATAATTTTAATCAATTTATTTGTTCTTTCCAATTTTATCTTCAAAGTGTCCCAAAATAAGAAACTGGACAAAATTATGAGCCTTTCCCCTTTATGATTATTGATTTAGATAAAGGACTTTCCGCAAGAGGAATTCTGTAATTCTTAGATAAATATGTTTTTCATATAATGAGTTACTTAAATTTCTATATAAGTCAAGTAATCATACGATTAATTGTGATTTATAGTCTTATATTCTTACATTATGTGCTTCATCCAATTTGAAGAGTTCGATATTGGACGACAATAAATGTGAATTATGATATCATATTTCGGTTGGAGAATTTTATTTGGAATATATACTCAATGTATTGATAATTGATATATATATATATATTAGATGAGTTCATATATTCTGTCAGTAGAAGAGGTAAAAGTTTGGAGTGGTATATCTCAGCTCCTGATGAACATAATTGGATGAGTGAACTATTGTTGAAAAGCTTGGCTCATTAGCTTTTAGAATCTGGTATAAGCAATATACTATGGGTAAACCATGGTCATCCAGAACCACTTATGTTGAAGAAGACATTTTTTGCAACGTCATTTTTGGCCATCCACTGCTGGGACCAAGAGTGTCCCACAATTCTAACACATGGACTATTTGTTAGAGGAAATCAAAAGGTATAATTTGTGGAAGAAACCTTTTTTTGGACATCTCAATTTTTTTTATTCATCGACTTTTGCAAGAATTTTGAAGTATTAAACGCAAGGAAAAAATTACAGAAACCCTTCTATCCCATTATCTGGACAAACTGATGAAGATATCGACTTGGAATGTTCTGAGTATCCCCCCATAAGTTGATCCAAGGAATCCAAATGTCACTTCAATTTCACACCAACGTCTATCCTTCCCCTCCAGAAACCACTCTTTTACGAATATCTCAAGAACCAGACCATCGATGCATTTCATTTTTGGATATGTTTAAAGAGTGTCCTAGCGGATATTTCATCCGGTGTTTGAGTATTGGTGTCTGAGGACGAAATGTCCGCCTTGGCAATGTCAAAAACATATCCAAAAATGGAAAGGATCGATGGTTTATTTCTTGAGATATTCCCAAAAGAATGGTTTCTGGAGGACAAGGAGTGGGATGATAGGCAAATGCGTGTGTTATTTCGATTCCTTAGATTACCTTTTGGGGGGGGGAGGGTACTCAGAACAATCAAAGTCACTAACTTTGTCTCTTTGGTCAGAAAATTGATCAGAAGAAATAGAAGGGATATTTCAGGGATAGAAGGGTTTCTGTATTTTTTTCCTTGTGTTTAACATTTCAAAATTCTTGCAAAAGTCGATGAATAAAAAAAAATGAGATGTCCAAAAAAAGGTTTCTTCCACAAATTATACCTTTTGATTTCCTCTAACAAATAGTCCATGTGTTAGAATTGTGGGACACTCCTGGTCCTAGCAGTGTATGGCCAAAAATGACGTTGCAAAAAATGTTTTCTTCAACATAAGTGGTTCTGGTTGACCATGGTTTACCCATAGCATACACTGTGCGACACGTTGTGGGTGTCTTTGACGAGAGTGCCAAAACTTGTTAGAGGGTCATTTAAGGACCTCAAATTTGCAATCTGTTTGTCCGGGTCACCTCTAGATTTTTTTGGAAAAGCATTTTTTGTTTTTTGCTGTTTTATAAAATTCAAAAATTCATATCTCCGGTTCTAATTATCCGGTGGTAGTCACATAAAGCTAAACTGATGAGTAATTTCATGCTCTATAACTCTTGTGAACATATCAAGCATCTACGATGAAAATGAAGTATATTTTTTAAATATTTTTTAAAAAAGGGCACCTAAAATGGTGCATTTTTCTGTGTTTTTTCCATCTTCTAGTAATTTTCCCACTTTAATAGAGCATTTTATATGTCAAATAACTATGCCTAAAATTTAGAGAATTTAATATTCTTTCATATCTTTTTGGTTTAAATTTTCTATCCTAATTCGTTTATTCACAATAATTTATTGAAAATAAAATGCATTATTATAAAAATAAAATCTCTTATTATATATAATTATTTGGTATCTTTGTCTAACCTACTGAAGAGCATTCTCTTTTGCACTCTCGCTTACATATTTCACATAAAAAGAGGCGAAATGAAAAAAAGAGACGTATATAGAAATAAAGAGAGAAGAATAGCTTTTTGGCATTCATAACAGCTATTCTTCTCTCTCTATTTCTAAATACGTCTCTTTTCTTTCATTTCACCTCTTTTTATATGAAATTTGTAAGTGAGAGTGCAAAAGAGAATGCTCTTCAGTAGGTTAGACAAAGATACTAATATAATTATATATAATAAGAGATTTTAATGCACTTTATTTTCAAGAAATTATTGTGAATAAACAAATTAAAATAGAAAATTCAAACCAAAAGAAAATGAAAGAATATTAAATTCTCTAACTTTTAGGCATAGTTATTTGACATATAAAATGCTCTATTAAAGTGGGAAAATTACTAGAAGATGGAAAAAACATAGAAAAATGCACCATTTTAGGTGCCCTTTTTCAAAAAATCTTTAAAAAATATACTTCATTTTCATCGTAGATGCTTGATATGTTCACAAGAGTTATAGAGGATGAAATTACGCATCAGTTTAGCTTTATGTGACTACCACCGGATAATTAGAACCGGAGATATGAATTTTTGAATTTTATAAAACAGCGAAAAACAAAAAATGCTTTTCCAAAAAAATCTAGAGGTGACCCGAACAAACGGATTGCAGATTTGAGGTCCTTAAATGACCCTCTAACAAGTTTTGGCACTCTCGTCAAAGACACCCACAAAAAGGTAAATTTTGTCGCACCGTGATATTGCTTATACCAGATTCTAAGAGCTAATGAGCCAAGCTTTTCAACAATAGTTCACTCATTCAATTATGTTCATCAGGAGTTGAGATATACCACTCCAAACTTTCGACGTCTTCTACTGACAGAATATATGTGCTCATCTAATATATATATATATATAATCAAAATATACATACCTTTCAAAATTTCCAAGAAATTGGATAGAAAAGAGAACTTGATTAAGAATGAAGATTTCACTATCGCGACTCAATTGATTTTGCATTTCTTTTACATGATCCAAATATTTGGATTCACTATTTAAGTATAAATCTTTTTTCTTGTCAGGCAAAATTATTGGAGGTTTAGGTGTTTTTAAATCTTCCAATTTTTCTTTATTTTCAGGACACTTGCTCTTTTTTTTCTTTTTATCATTTTTTTTTATTTCTTTCCTTCTCTTCTTCTCTGCTTTCTCTTTTCGTTTTTCTGCGTCACGTAGGCGCTTCCGGATTCGGTTTTGTCTCAATATCTCCTGTTCCATCGGATTATTAGGAAGTTTGTGCTTCGAACTTGTTTTACCCATCTTAACTTTATCACTAGAAAATGTATTATTTCTAGAATGCTAATGTTTAGAATGCTAATTTTTTAGAATGCTAATGTACTTTCGGATTCAAATATGTATTAACATTATTTAAAAATATTCTAACGCTTTTTCTATATTTGCGATTGTGAGCAATAATAAAGTAATGCTGTCACATTTAATTTAATTTTAAAGAAATTGCAGAAAAAGACAGGAATTGTTATCAGAATTCACACGATACTGTTTTGAGTGTTGAAGAACGACTGACTTTATCACCACTTTCAATTTAGTTCGATACTGAAAGCGAGCGGGTTGTTATCTTTTTTGTATACTTTATTTTATTGACTAATTGTTTTATCATGAAAGACTATCACACGTTGAATTGGGGAAATACAAATCTAATAATAAAATTCTTATTTTCTCATTATTATATAATGTTAATTCCAATTCAGCATTTAAGACTGAAAATGGAAATAGAATACATAAATTATAATTATGATTGCAGTAAGTAAATCTTTTTAATCTGTTTTTTACTAGATTTATATTACTAGATCCGCATTGTAATTTACGTAATTCATTGTAATTAGGTGTGATTCTTTCATAATCACACCTATTGTGATACTCCGATTTTCTAAAAGTGCTCCGATCGAGCTGAAATTCACAGGGTATATGTTTTGAACATCCCTGATGCCAAAAATGAGTCCGCCATTTTCGGGTCCGGCCGGCCGTCCGTAGTACGCAATATCTCCGGTTTGGAAAGAGATATCTTCATGATTTTTTTTTAAATATATCTACTTGCGCGTACGATAATTTCTATGTTTTTAGATTTTTGAAAAACCGGTTCTAAACCGGTTTAAAACCGGTTTTTATAGTTTATCTCGAAACTGGCTTATGCAATTTGAATTATTTTATGTTCATGTTGTAGCGCTACTTGAGTAAACCAATTAAAAAAAAAATTGGAGATTGCTCCATGATTTCTCGAGATATTTCAAGTTAAAGATTGCAATTTTAAGAAATTTTGCTCGTAGCGTCAGGTGGGGAAAAAAGCGGGAGAAGCGGCGTCACACATGGTATTGCGCCATTTCTCCCTCTCTCTCACTCCCTCTATATGTAGATATATATATATATATATATACAGTGGAGGAAATTTAAATAGTCACAGCTTTGCAAAAAGTTCGTACCAAATCCTTATCACATAACATGGTAATACCTATTAAAGTACCTTATTTTCGTCCCTAAGAGTCCTTTTTATTGACGAATTGGCAAATAATGTTTCCTGAATTACTCATTCTCTACGTAATAGCAAGTATTGTTAAGCCAAGCTCCTTAAAGCCTTTTATTAGAACGATTTTATTATTTAAAATCTTATGGCCTCTATCAATCAAAAATTCTAGTTATTAAATAAAATTTTCTTACTGTTGAAGGCTTTAATTTGAAGGAAAAGACTAATTTGATCATTTTATTATCAATATAAACAATTTCTTATAAAAGAACGGTTCCAGTAATATTAAAAAATAAAAATACCTATTCAAATTTCCCCCCTATTTGTACCATAAATTCGACTAATCGACTGGTATTCACGCACGCACGAGAGTGAGTGCGGGTCACTATGATAAAAATGATCCTTGGGCAGACCTTTACTTGGCATAATAAAACTAGGTTTGTTGGACTAACCCCACACCCACACCACCCCCTTTGAAAAAATACCTATTTAAATTTCCTCCACTGTATATATATATATATATATATATATATATATATATATATATATACATACATACATACATATAAACATAGTATATATGTTTATATATACCAGCGGATTTTCGCGGGTCGCGAATGTTTTCGCGGATTTTCGCGGGCCGCGAAATTTTCGCGGATTTTCGTGGGTCGCGAAATTTTTCGCGGATTTTCGTGGGTCGCGAAATTTTTCGTGGATTTTCGCGGGTCGCGAAATTTTTCGTGGATTTTCGCGGGTCGCGAAATTTTTCGCGGATTTTCGCGGGTCGCGAAATTTTTTGCGGATTTTCACGGGCAGCGAAATTTTGCACATATCAAGGCTGAAAGTGGCTCTAAATGGATGTAAAGTTTGAGGCCTCTATCTCTCATAGTTTCCGAGATAATCAACTTTAAAGATTTTCAGACACTTTTATGCATTTCTCGTCCAATTTTCTTAATTTTCCAGTGAAATTTTGCACATATCAAACCTGAAAGAGGCTCTAAATGGATGTAAAGTTTGAGGCCTCTATCTCTAATAGTTTCCGAGATAATCAACTTTAAAGATTTTCAGACACTTTTATGCATTTCTCGTCCAATTTTCTTAATTTTCCAGTGAAATTTTGCACATATCAAACCTGAAAGAGGCTCTAAATGGATGTAAAGTTTGAGGCCTCTATCTCTAATAGTTTCCGAGATAATCAACTTTAAAGATTTTCAGACACTTTTATGCATTTCTCGTCCAATTTTCTTAATTTTCCAGTGAAATTTTGCACATATCAAGCCTGGAAGAGGCTCTAAATGGGTGTAAAGTTTGAGGCCTCTATCTCTCATAGTTTCCGAGATAATCAACTTTAAAGATTTTCAGACACTTTTATGCATTTCTCGTCCAATTTTCTTAATTTTCCAGTGAAATTTTGCACATATTAAGCCTGAAAGAGGCTCTAAATGGATGTAAAGTTTGAGGCCTCTATCTCTCATAGTTTCCGAGATAATCAACTTTAAAGATTTTCAGACACTTTTATGCATTTCTCGTCCAATTTTCTTAATTTTCCAGTGAAATTTTGCACATATCAAGCCTGAAAGTGGCTCTAAATGGATGTAAAGTTTGAGGCCTCCATCTCTCATAGTTTCCGAGATAATCGACTTTAAAGATTTTCAGACACTTTTATGCATTTCTCGTCCAATTTTCTTAATTTTCCAGTGAAATTTTGCACATATCAAGCCTGAAAGTGGCTCTAAATGGATGTAAAGTTTGAGGCCTCTATCTCTCATAGTTTCCGAGATAATCAACTTTAAAGATTTTCAGACACTTTTATGCATTTCTCTTCCAATTTTCTTAATTTTCCAGTGAAATTTTGCACATATCAAGCCTGAAAGTGGCTCTAAATGGATGTAAAGTTTGAGGCCTCTATCTCTCATAGTTTCCGAGATAATCAACTTTAAAGATTTTCAGACACTTTTATGCATTTCTCTTCCAATTTTCTTAATTTTCCAGTGAAATTTTGCACATATCAAGCCTGAAAGTGGCTCTAAATGGATGTAAAGTCTGAGGCCTCTATCTCTCTTAGTTTCCGAGATAATCAACTTTAAAGATTTTCAGATTACTTTTATGCATTTCTCGTCCAATTTTCTTAATTTTCCAGTGAAATTTTGCACATATCAAGCCTGAAAGTGGCTCTAAATGGATGTAAAGTTTGAGGCCTCCATCTCTCATAGTTTCCGAGATAATCAACTTTTAAGATTTTCAGATTACTTTTATGCATTTCTCGTCCAATTTTCTTAATTTTCCAGTGAAATTTTGCACATATCAAGCCTGAAAGTGGCTCTAAATGGATGTAAAGTTTGAGGCCTCTATCTCTCATAGTTTCCGAGATAATCAACTTTAAAGATTTTCAGACACTTTTATGCATTTCTCGTCCAATTTTCTTAATTTTCCAGTGAAATTTTGTACATATCAAACCTGAAAGAGGCTCTAAATGGATGTAAAGTTTGAGGCCTCTATCTCTCATAGTTTCCGAGATAATCAACTTTAAAGATTTTCAGACACTTTTATGCATTTCTCGTCCAATTTTCTTAATTTTCCAGTGAAATTTTGTACATATCAAACCTGAAAGAGGCTCTAAATGGATGTAAAGTTTGAGGCCTCTATCTCTCATAGTTTCCGAGATAATCAACTTTAAAGATTTTCAGACACTTTTATGCATTTCTCGTCCAATTTTCTTAATTTTCCAGTGAAATTTTGCACATATCATGCCTGAAAGTGGCTCTAAATGGATGTAAAGTTTGAGGCCTCTATCTCTCATAGTTTCCGAGATAATCAACTTTAAAGATTTTCAGACACTTATGCATTTCTCGTCCAATTTTCTTAATTTTCCAGTGAAATTTTGGACATATCAAGCCTGAAAGTGGCTCTAAATGGATGTAAAGTTTGAGGCCTCTATCTCTCATAGTTTCCGAGATAATCAACTTTAAAGATTTTCAGACACTTTTATGCATTTCTTGTCCAATTTTCTTAATTTTCCAGTGAAATTTTGCACATATTAAGCCTGAAAGAGGCTCTAAATGGATGTAAAGTTTGAGGCCTCTATCTCTCATAGTTTCCGAGATAATCAACTTTAAAGATTTTCAGACACTTTTATGCATTTCTCGTCCAATTTTCTTAATTTTCCAGTGAAATTTTGTACATATCAAACCTGAAAGAGGCTCTAAATGGATGTAAAGTTTGAGGCCTCTATCTCTCATAGTTTCCGAGATAATCAACTTTAAAGATTTTCAGACACTTTTATGCATTTCTCGTCCAATTTTCTTAATTTTCCAGTGAAATTTTGCACATATCAAGCCTGAAAGTGGCTCTAAATGGATGTAAAGTTTGAGGCCTCTATCTCTCATAGTTTCCGAGATAATCAACTTTAAAGATTTTCAGACACTTTTATGCATTTCTTGTCCAATTTTCTTAATTTTCCAGTGAAATTTTGCACATATTAAGCCTGAAAGAGGCTCTAAATGGATGTAAAGTTTGAGGCCTCTATCTCTCATAGTTTCCGAGATAATCAACTTTAAAGATTTTCAGAAACTTTTATGCATTTCTCGTCCAATTTTCTTAATTTTCCAGTGAAATTTTGTACATATCAAACCTGAAAGAGGCTCTAAATGGATGTAAAGTTTGAGGCCTCTATCTCTCATAGTTTCCGAGATAATCAACTTTAAAGATTTTCAGACACTTTTATGCATTTCTCGTCCAATTTTCTTAATTTTCCAGTGAAATTTTGCACATATCAAGCCTGAAAGTGGCTCTAAATGGATATAAAGTTTGAGGCCTATATCTCTCATAGTTTCCGAGATAATCAACTTTAAAGATTTTCAGATTACTTTTATGCATTTCTCATACAATTTAATGTATAAATATCGTTCGAGTTTGTCACAATCCGATTTTGCAACGAAGGAATCACACCTCTATAAGCTGATTTAGGCTTATCACTGGCTTTTATATAAGTAGTACGAGATAGAGCTCACCGTGAATTAGTTTTTCGCATGATCTTTTGGTGCGTACACGACTATTGGAGATCAAATTGATTCATAAATCACAAAAGCGTTTAAAAATCAAAAAATCGGTACTTAATCGAATCATTACCGATGAAGACCGATGCAGCCGAGTTCGAAATTACAATACTTTTCCAAAAAATCCGAATTTAACCAAATTGTTTGAAAAAATGGGCCGTCCAAAGTGGTTGACCTTTAACCTTCAATAATTTGAAATGGCAAATTTCCCGGTCATAAGTATGTTTGTACTACATATTCGCCTGGAATACCTCTAAAAACATATCCGAAAATGAGCTCAAGAATGATATCAAATGCGTATGAAGCTAATTGAGCAAGAAACTCTTCTTGAGTTGGTCTTAAATATGGCTAAAATACTTATTTCAGCCATAAAGAATAAGTAATCATATATTAAAAAAATTAAATTAGACACACTTACAACTAAAGTCCAGAGACGACTAAGTTAGTTCATAGCCAGGTCAGTTCCTGACACATTACAAAATGAGGATTAGCATTCACTGGTATCCACAAAACATAACTTTCCTGGGTTTTTAGGGAGATATTTCTACTGAAATGCACTAATACTCCTCTGAAAGTGAAACTATTTGTAATATCATGTTTCAGTACACGTGCAATAATTACTGTTAATTACAATTATTTGTGAGGTGGAAGCTAACTCGCGACTTAAGCCAATTTAGGCGATTCTAGTAAATAATTCTTGTTGTTATACGTTAATTGTGAAGTAAATTTAAAAGTAATTTCATTTTCAAAGGACTACTAGTGCATTTCAGTAGAAATATCTGCATAAAAACCAACGAAAGTTATGTTTTGTGAGTGCCACTGAATGCTAATCCTCTTTTGGTAGTGTGTTAGGAACTGACTTGGCTGTGAACGAGCTTAGTCGTCTCTGGACTTTAGTCGCAAGTGTGTCCAAGACATTAATCTTTCTCTTTCTAATCTAATTCTAGATTGAACCAGTGCAATGGACTTTTGACTCCATTAATTCAGTTTCTGAGGAAAAGGCTGGTGAATTGAAAGATCTATCACAGTTCTTGGCTAGTGGACAATTCGACTTGGTGATTAATCTACCAATGAGCGGTGGCGGAGCACGACGTGTTTCATCATTTATGACACAGGGATATAGAACTCGTCGCTTAGCTGTTGATAACTCTATACCCTTGATTACTGATGTTAAATGCACGAAAATGTTGGTAGAAGCAATGAGACAAATTGGTGGCGCACCTCGTCTTAAAACTCATACTGATTGCATGATGTCTCTCAACATGATAAAATTACCTGGATTTATTGACGTACATACACATGTGCGAGAACCAGGTAATACACACAAAGAAGATTATAGCACATGCACAGCCGCTGCCCTTGCCGGAGGAGTAACAATGATACTGGCTATGCCAAACACAAATCCTTCTGTGACAGATAGAAAAACTTTTGAAATTGTGAAAGAAATTGCAAAAGCCGGTTCAAGATGTGATTATGCAGTGTATGTAGGAGCTTCATCCGATAATTTCAACACAATCCACGAATGTGCTAGCGAGGTAAGTTACATTAGCGGTGATACTTTCACAACTAAGGCTTCTCTGATGAAATACAATACTGTAAACCTTTTAAAGAAATATCAATAATTTAAATCGGTTTAAGCTGTGATACTTTCATAAACATGGATATTAATACTACTGCGATGCACCTAACCATTTCTAATCGGTATTATGTGTCAGTACTTATTTTCGGTATATTTGGTAATAACTAAGGTATATGTTATACGTATAGGTATATGTACTCTCACTTCGAACGTTCATGCCTTCGAATAATGTTAATTTTCTTTAAGTTTTCTTAAGAGCCTTAAACATTTCTATTAAATATTAGTTAGCTTATTATTAATTATTGATAATTATGTGACAATTATGTGGAAATCTCTTAGGAAAAGTAAGAGAAATTCACATTATTCGAAGGCATGAACGTTCGAAGGGAGAGTACTTTCCCCTATGTTTCGGCTTCAAAGATACCTGATTTTAAAATGACGATGACTTAGCGTGATTTTTTAACCCTGAAACTCAAAACCCTAAACAATATCACCCTGGAAATTGAAAAATTCTTTTCGTAATGCATAATTTGATTTTTTTTCAAAGTTTTTCTAGATACATATGTTTTAAACTATTCTATCCTGTACGAGAATTCTCAAGCCCCTGCTGAATTGCCCAAAACCTACATTCAAAATATATATGAAAATTTCTCTGGATTTGTAACTATTTATGTAGAATATTAGGGCAGAATCACATTAACTACAGTAGACTCTCTCTCAATCGGGAATATGGGGCAAAATGTCATCCGGTTTAGCGATAGAATTGAGCGTCAAAGCCTTTGTAAATTCCTTTGCTCAATTATAAAGAATCACGATAAAATAGGAAGAACTATAGCGAATTAGCTTCATAATTAAATGTGAAACTTCTCAACAAAAGTTGTCGCCCGATTGAGAAAGAGCCGATTGAGTGAGAGTCTACTGTAATAGTAAAGTGCTCACCGTCAGACCGTCAAAGCCTCACCGTCAAAATCTCACCGTAATTTCGTTAATTTACACATTTTCATTTCAATTCTTAATTACCGTATTACCTTACCTCACACTCGGTGGCACTAGATGAAAATTATATAAGAAAATTGAAGAAATAAAACGAAAATTCGATAAACGGTGAGTAAAAAAAACTGTACGAGATTGTAAAGAATCTCAGCTAAAAATTAAAGACAATTGTAACGTGTAGGACAGGTCAGGTGTAGGTTAAGAACAGGTACTTAAACAGGGACACGATACTATGAATTTTACCATGTGAGATCCGTGTTCCAAAAAAGTTGTTATTTTTTTTTGTATAGTGCAATTGTAATTCACAATACTTATTACACGTGAAGTTTTTTGTGGTTCTAGGTGAAATCCGACCTCGTCAGATCGTGCCCAAATTTTGAGTTTACACGTTTTGACACGAATATCATCATATATATGCTGAAAATCGATTGATTTTCGTCCGTCCCGTCCGGAGTAGAAACGCTTCTGGGGAGAAAACGAAAATATAGAGATATCGTCTAGCGGTTTTCGGTGTCGATAAATCGCTAGAAGTTGGTGATGTCAGACCCACCCCCACCCCACTTCCGCTATTTTGAAACACCCCCAAATTTTATTTTCTCTATAACTCAGTCCCTATGGCATCGATTGGGCTCAAATTTTAATGTTATAGATGGGCCTAAGAGCTTTCAGTTTCAATTAAAAATAAATTTAAATTCCCCCGACCCCCTCACCCTACCTATAGGGGGTCAAAAATTCAATTTTCAAATAGTCATATCTCCGGTTCTAATTATCGCAATTTGAAAAATTTTGGTGTTTTGGAAATCTTTCGTAACCCTTATGACACCCCAATATCCGACTCAAATATATATGTATTTCAAGACATTTTTAAATCAAATAATAGTGACTTAAAATAATCCAATATATATTTTTTTTAAATTAAAAGGTAGAGAGAGGTTTCTGAGAATCAGAAATTTAAACATAAAATTGCAATAGAATCTGGCCTTAACAAAACACTTTGCAATAATAACAAAATGTGAATAACTATGTATATATGTGAATTTATATCATAAAATATTTGAGTTACTAATTCCTAGAAATAACTACTTACCTTTGCAAATTCGGTAATATGCACACAAACGAAAATAAATGAATCGCTGTTTATTGTAAGCTTTTAGAAGCTTTAGGGGAGAATCACATTTGATAGTAAAATGCTCATAGTCACAGTCAAATCCTCATCATATTTCGTTAATTTACGCATTTTCATTGTAATTGTTAGGCAAATTCTCAATTACTGTTTTATCTTATCTCATACACGGTGGCCTTGGGTGAAAATAATATAATAAAATTGAATAAATAAAACGAAAATATAGGATAAACAGTGAGCAAAAAGACTGTATGATAAATTTCTGTTTTTTTTTAACTTTAAATACGGTAAGCATTTGACTGTCAATGTGATTCTGCCCTTACCCAAACTTATTATTATTATTATTATTATTAAAACTCTTATGACCAGCGCACAATAACTTTTGTTTGTAGACATGTTTTCAAAATTTCCTATGAGAATGAGCGAGATGACTAGATCTAGATCTCATTCACTCTCATTGAAATTTCAAAAACATGTTTAATAAACAAAACTTATTGTGCGTTGGGCATTATTCAAATAATAATTTGTTGTGTGCAATGTTCAATATTAGGCTGCGGCTTTGAAGATGTACCTCAATGAGACCTTTTCAACACTCAGATTGAATGATATGTCTGTGTGGCAAAAACATATTGCTGCTTGGCCAAAAGGAGCCCCTTTGGCGGTACATGCAGAAAAAGCAGCAATTGGTACCATGATTCTTCTCTCTGGTATCGCTGATCGTCCCATTCATATATGCCATGTTGCGAGAAAGGAGGAAATTCAACTTATTCGTGCTGCTAAAGAAAGAGGGTTTAAAGTTACATGCGAAGTATGTCCTCATCATTTATTCCTCAGCACTGAGGATATACCACGGATTGGTGCAAAATTAGCTGAAGTCAGACCAGTCTTATGCAGTTTGGAAGATCAAAAGGCACTATGGGACAATCTCGATGTTATTGACATATTTGCTACAGATCATGCTCCACACACTTATGAAGAGAAGATGAAGTCAGAAAAAGGATTACCGGGATTCCCTGTCCTGGAAACAATTCTTCCTCTTTTACTAAATGCAGTTTCTGAGGGGCGTTTGACCATCGAAGATATTGTCAATCGTTTCCATCGTAATCCTAAAAAGATTTTTAATCTACCTGATCAGCCTAATACGTATGTGGAAGTAGATATAGATGAAGAATGGGAAATTCCGAAAATAACACGCTATTGCAAGTCCCAATGGACTCCGTTTAGTGGAATGAAAATCCGTGGGAAAGTGCATCGTGTTGTATTGCGCGGAGAAGTGGCTTATGTAGATGGTGAAGTACTTTCACCGCCAGGATATGGCGAAAATGTTCGTACATGGACAATTAAACCTCAGCTCGAAATGCAGCTTCCCTATAAATGTCAAACTGATGTTTGGGATACAACTGATGTTCAGACCAATGATATATTCTCAAAATTGTTGGCTGAACCAAGATATGATCATGCTCTATCACCGATTCAGAGAACTCGATTAGACTCTACTGGAGCCTACCATCAAGGCATGCATCATCAGATCACTCATGGCCTTGTGGGAAAGCATATCTTAGCTTCCAGTATGTTTACGAAGGAACAACTTAATGACGTCTTTAATTTGGCACAGATCTTGAAAGGAAAGGTTTGCAAAGAACGTCCAATTGACGATATTCTGAGAGGGAAAGTAATGGCCAGCATTTTCTATGAGGTAAGTCAAATATTTGAATAATTACTCATGCATTTATTTTATTATGGCGTCTACACACTAGTAAATTTTTTTTTAAATGCCTTTTTAAAGAAAAATTCTCCTATCCTAGGAAGAGACGTCAGAATTTAAAAAAAATGCATTTAAAAAAAAAATTTCTAATAATGTGTAGACAACATTTAGTAAAATATAAAACAAGACATGAAAAAAATTGAGCATTTAAGGATTCGGGAAGTAAATTTTTATTTTACATTATGGATTAATAGACATTAAGTACTTGCAGACCTTTTATTTTGATTTAAAAAAAATCTAGAAGTGCTATTCTTTTAGTTGTACTTTGACCAACATCTATAACGTAGGGAAAAATTGAAAAAAAAATCCTTGATATTTATTGACTTTTTCGTACAATGGCAATAGTCATAGACGTATAAACCGGAAATCAGAATTCCTTGGCACATGAGGCATAGTGTGTTATGTTGAGTAAAAAGTTGACCACCAATATTGAGTAACCACCACAAATCAACCACCCAAAAATTATTTCTTTGATAGAAATTGATTTATAGATTTGTCTTACATTGCTCAGGCCTCGAGTGGGTCAGTGGATAGAGTAGTAGCTCCATGACTGCGAGGTCTGGGGTTCAAAGCTGAGCAGCAGCAGAAAAAGATTTCTCATGCCATATCGGCTTTGAATTCGTCCAGTGAATGAATGAATAGTAATGTCAATGGTGCATATTGGCAAAAAAAAAGTAAACTGCCTAAACAATAGAGACTGGTACGAAAACGAGTTTCGACATGAAAGTGGTATTTCAGTCGATACAAATATTCGCTGTCACTGATCCCAAACACACACCGAGAAGGGATGCTGTGATATAGTAGCGGCACTTGATAGCCCACAGAGCTGTGATATTGAGCGGCTACCCGTATCGGGGGATAAGATAGAATAGGAGTGGGAAAGCATAAGCCCAATTGGTGGCCTGGATGCATCGGAATATCCGAAATGGAGAACTGACCCCTGGCTAAATCTTATCTTATCTTACATAGCTCAATATATGAAAATTTGATTAGTAATAAATTTCTTGAACTCCTAGCCATTAAGAGGATTAAGAGATTTAGTTGTTTCTTAAACGACTGTTCCTCTTCGCAATGGCTTTTGTTGTTAATGGCTCCCTGAAGTCCTTGATTATGCCTTTTTATTGGTTGAAAGCTTATTTGTCTTCTATCTATCACAAATTATGAAACAGAATTATTAAAATTATTTTAAAATTAAATAGTAGAAGGATTGAAACAGAATATGACCCATGTAAGAACATTCAATAAAAATTAATTTTTATCAAAGAAACGAATTCCTCCTACGGGTCTGATTTACAAACCAGTAACCAAAATTGGTAGCCAAACTCATCCCCAATAAAACCCACAATGTCTCATGTGAGCAGAAATTCTGACTTCCGGTTCATGAGCCCATGAATATGACCCACGTAAGAAAATTCAATAAAAATTAATTTCTTTCAAAGAAACAATTTCCTCAAATTCCTCCTACGGGTCTGATTTACACAGAATTTAATTTAATTGATTATAAATGAGCTTGTGATCGGAATTTTTCCATTTTTATGATGTCACAATAACCAATCAACGGGGGGTATGTTTCTGAAACTTTACTTTGAAACTTTGAACAAATTTTAATGTAGAATGTAGAAATATTCAAATGATATCCATACGTCGAATTGTTGATTTGTCCATTATGGTGTCTACACACTAGAAGCAATGTTCGTCGAAAATTGCCTTTTAAAAAAAAATTGATTTTTCTGCCTACATAGGATTAGGGGAAATTTTCTTTAAACAGGCATTTTTTAAAGAAATTTCTCATAGTGTAGAGACTTTTAGAGACCTTTATGTTGACATACGTGAATAGTGATGATCTGTTGAGAGAATAAATAGGACCACTTTTATCTATAGTAATTAACACATATATTTCAAGTATTTAAAAAAAAAACAACGAAGTTTTAGTGTAATGTCAGTAATTATTTAGTGTCTTGACAATTAATTTTCCAAGTTTGGATAAAGGAAACTATGTGAAATTTTAGAAAATCTAGAACTTTCGCGTTAGGGCCTCCATTATAAACGAACATGGTGGCGCATTTAATTACCATAATAAAAAAAGTTTAAATTTTTCAATAAGTACCAAGTCTGGAATGAAGATAATCATAAGAGTCCCATACAACATACTAAAATTTCAGTCCGATGCACAATGGAATTTTTGAGTTATTTAATTTAGAAAATTGAAAAATCTTTTTAAAAATAGCGCCCGTAGTGGTGGTTTTATGAACTTGTGATGTTAGAAGGGGAAGTGGCATTTCATGAGAGCTTTCCAAAAAGCCCTCACTTTTTAAATTCTGACACTTAGAACTGGAGTTATGGCCATTTTAAGAAATTTTTTTTGGACACTTATATCTAGGGTCAGGGAGGTCAGGTGACCTTAAGTTTGGTATTGATCGAAATCCCTAAGGCCCAGCTATAACATATTAAAATTTGAGCCCGATCAATGCCATAGGGGCTGAGCTATTGAGAAAACAAAAAAGGGGGATATTAATATCCCCCTTTTTTTGTTTAAATAAAAATTTGTTTAAAAAAAAATAAATGTCGGAAGGAGGGGTGGGGGGGTCAATGCACCAAGTTGCAATTTTCACTCGATATATAACCTTTGCCGAAAACCGCAAGTCGATATCTCTTTTAGTTTAGGAGCTATTAAGCTCCAAAGAGCGGCCGGCCGGCCGGCCGGGAACGTAAATTAGCCACATATATATTCGTGATCAGGAAGTGCTGAAACACATTTTGGCCAAGCTTGAGCTCGATCGGACGACATGAAATTTTGTTAGGATTATAGTAGGTGAGATTATTAAGAATCTCCCCTAATATAAATATAAACCTCTAATGGCCGAATGGGACGCATGGATATCACTTGGCCATTTCTACATGTATTTCAACGCGTTGGAATAAAATATTACAAATTTAAAAAAGTAGGCTTATCAGGGGTGGTCGTATTATTTTGGCCACCACTGTATTACTAAATTACTATCTCCTAATATATTACAAAATTAATAAAAATATATTTTTAGGCTAGTACAAGAACCCAGTCCAGCTTTACCACCGCCATGTTAAGATTGGGAGGTCATGTAGTTGCTATTGATGCAGCAAGTTCGTCAGTAAAAAAGGGTGAAACCCTCGAAGATAGTATTACCATAATGGCAGGTTATTGTGATGTAATTGTATTACGTCACCCTGAACCAGGCGCTGCAGCTCGGGCTGGTCGTGTATGCAGAAAGCCTATTATAAATGCAGGCGATGGAATTGGAGAACATCCATCACAGGCGCTTCTAGATATATTCACTATTCGCGAAGAAATTGGAACTGTGAATGGTTTAACCATAACTATGGTGGGTGATTTAAAAAATGGTCGAACTGTGCATTCGCTAGCGCGTGTCCTTACACTATATAATGTACAATTGCGGTACGTGAGTCCACCGAATTTAGCGATGCCACAAGAAATTATGGATTATTTAACATCTAAAGGCATTTCTCAGAAGACTTATTCGTCTCTTAATGATGTTCTTCCTGACACTGATGTTCTATATATGACAAGGATCCAGAAAGAAAGATTTACATCAGAGGAAGAATATGAAAAGGTATAAACTTACATTGTGAATTAGTGTATTATTTTTTCCAGAAAATATTTTGAATTAACAAATATATTTTTATATTTTTTTTAGGCGTGCGGTCATTTCATAGTGACTCCTCAAGTTATGACAGCTGCCAAGAGAAGAATGATTGTAATGCACCCTCTTCCTAGAATATTTGAGATCAGTGAGGAATTTGATAGTGATCCACGAGCAGCTTATTTCCGTCAGGCGGAAAATGGGCTTTACGTTCGAATGGCTCTCCTTGCTATGGTTCTTGGACGCTACTAATCAAACTGCACTTATTCCCATTGAAATTTTTCTAACAAAATCCTAGTGTATTGCGTATAAATTTTCAATATACATATATATATATATATATATGTGTGTGTGTGTATGCAGGGGGGGGATGACATTAGCTCTGAAAAATGCGACCGATTTTAGTGTAAAGTTTTCCCTGTTTCTGTACACATTTCACGAGATATTTTCAAAACTACGTAGGTTGCCAATTTGGGATTTTCGGTTGCCTATCCAATATTAAGTTGGTTTATATTTTGCATATATACTTTTTGCTAATTAATTCTACACTGACAGAAAACAGCTAATAAACCCAAAAGTTCTTTTCGGCGCGCTAGAAACATATGGGAACCATTGGAAATGTCATGCTTCTGTGTGTATGTGTGGTATGTGATGATTTGCCACAAGAAGCTGAATTTTCAATTTAGGGGGATGTGGGGTACCTTTGAAATTGGGATTTTTCCTGTGTTTAAGGGGGTATGCGGGTTTGACATAGGATAAAAAAATTTTGTCCATTTTTTATTTTTGAACCCTAAAATTTCGTAAATTCAGATTTTCGTCTATCTAATAGAGTAGGTCTTGGCATATATAGGGGAAAGTACTCTCCCTTCGAACGTTCATGCCTTCGAATAATGTGAATTTCTTTTGTTTTTCATAAGAGATTTACACAAAATTATTACGGAATTATCAACAATTGATGATAAGCCAACTAATATTTGATAGAAATGTGTACGTCTCTTAGGAAAAATAAAAGAAAATTCACATTATTCGAAGGCATGAACGTTCGAAGGGAGAGTACTTTCCCCTAATTTCACCGGAAAATTTTAAAAATAGAACTGTAAAAAAGTAGGCTTATCAAAAGTGGTCTTATTATTTTGGCCACCAATGTATATCATATTTTTTTTTAAATATGAAAATAATCGACCGCATCAAGATACCCTGCCTGTAAAATATAATAGGCTACTCATTAGTGAAAAAACAATGTTACCACAGACCATGAAAATATTTTCTGATTTTTTTTCTTCTTCTTGAGCCTTTTAAAGACGATTGTGTTGTGTCACCAGTGACGTGACGTCATGTTCTGTAATAATAAATCAAAACAAATGATTTTTTCTTAACCCTAATTTTTTACTCTCGTCCAAGGGTTAATCGTTCCTAATTATTGCGTGAGATTCTAAACATTGCCACCTATTTGTTTATCTAGTAATGTGCCACAGCGCCAGTCCCCTTCCAGAAAGACGCAAAATATCTTCAATTATCATATCAGTTCAATAGTTTTGAAAAAATATTTATTTTTAATTCACGTATAAATTCATTTTGTATTATGCACACTATAATTAAAAATAAGCAATTGGTATAAGAAATCTTTTTTCTAACTTTATTAAAAGTTTAAAAGATAAAAGAAATATGTGAAAGGGAGGTAATTATAAAATATGGA
>NC_077224.1:30565279-30589439 GCF_024763615.1 Phlebotomus papatasi
ACCCCTCATATCTCCGGTTCTATTGAAACCACAGCGAACTTACGCACCATTTTGGAAACGTCCTAGACTGGACTACAACACTCTAAAATTTCATTAACTTGTACAATGATGTTTTTGAGAAAAATTAGTTTGAATTTCGATGAATTTTGACGCTATCGCAGCGCCACCTGTGGTGACTTTTTGTACTTCCATCTGAAAGTGCTCATCGAGACGAAACCAAAAAGGCAAAATTTAGGTCGCTATGTTAATTAGAACCGGAGATAGAGGCCGGTCAATATTCGAACTTTGACCCCTTATAGCTCGGGTCAGGGGTTATGGATCAACTTAAGTATTTTTTTGTTTGGTAGGCATAATCAAGGGCTACAACATACTAAAATTTCAGCCCGATGTATAAAGGAATTTATGAGTTATTTAACTTAGAAAATTGAAAAATCTTCTTTTTAAAAATAGCGCCCCTAGCGGTGGTTTTATGAACTTGTGATGTTAGAAGGGGAAGTGGCATATCTCGAGAGCTTTCCAAAACGCCCTCACTTTTTAAATTCTGATAATTAGAATCGGAGTTATGGTCATTTTAAGAATTGTTTTTTGGACCCTTATTGCTCGGGTCAGGGGGGTCGGGGGACCTTAAGTTTGGTATTTATGGAAAACTCTAAGGCCCAGCTATAACATACTAAAATTTGAGCGCGCTCGATGCCATAGGAGCGGAGCTATTGAGAAAACAAAAAAAGGGGGGTCTTCAAAATGGCGGAAGGAGGGGTGGGGGGTCAATGCACCAAGTTGCAATTTTCACCCGATATATAACTTTTGCCGAAAACCGCAAGTCGATATCTCTTTTAGTTTAGGAGCTATTTAACTCCAAAAGCGGCCGTCTGGCCGGCCGGTCGGGAACGTAACTTAGCCCCCCATATATTCGTGATCAGGAAGTAGCGATACACATTTTGGCCAAGTTTGAGCGCGATCGGAGGACATGAAATTTTGTTAGGATTATAGTAGGTGAGATTGTTAAGAATCTCACCTAATATCAATATTACAAAGAGAGAAAAGAAAGAAAAAAAGAAGGAATCAATTACAGTACTTCGTGGAAAAACACTTATACCTCTGTAATGCCCAACGCACAATAACTTTTGTTTGTAAACATGCTTTCAAAATTTCCCATGAGAATGAGCGAGATGACTAGATCTAGATCTCACTCACTTTCATTGAAATGTCGAAAACACGTTTACTAAACAAAAGTTATTGTGCGTTGGACATAATGCCCATAAATAAAATCTTTACAAATATGTGTCTAATTCATATAATTATTTATAAGATAGTTGCAGACAAAATGAATAACTCTTTTGCCAAAACTTGTATAATATTTTCATTTCTTTTGTTTCTTTTTGTAACTAATCAAATTTAACTTTTACTCATTTTGTACTGAAGTACTAAATAAAATCACGAGACACATGAGATATCCTCTTACACAACTCCGCCTTTCACGTCAACTAAAAGAAAACGAGCGAGCAGAATTTAAGAAATTATTGATAATCCCTAAAGTAAGTTCTCTAAGAATAAGTGTAAACATTATTTTTTTTTTATTAGGGGTCCATCTGGAAGATAATTTCCCGGCATTATTTTTCTGTAAACTGATTCGCTTCTTAAACTTATTACTTTGCAATATCTATATTCTATACATTACACATATTAGGTGTTTAAACCAAAAGTACCAAATGTGCAAGACATGCATGGATCAAAAGCAGAAGATAATAACCAGAAAATTAAGCAAATTAATAAGAACATTATATTACGGGAGATTCTTAACAATCTCAACTACTATTTCTCATAACTTTGTTTACTTTCCTTTTTCATGGAATAAACATTTATTAAAAATTGTTGTCCTCTTAAATTAGGTGTGATTCCTCCATAATCACACCTATTTTAAAATCTATGTTTTTACAAAAAAAAAAAGGTAGGGTGAAAGGAACGTCTATTGACACTTTAAGAACTCATGTCAGCACCTATTGACACCCTACTCTGTACCATTTGGGATATGAAATTTGAACATCTTTGTTTATAGTAAAATGTATATTACAGAAAAAACGGCTTATTACTTATATTTTACTAGATACATTAAATAATTTTCAACATTTTGACAAAAGTGTCAATAGGGGTTCCCTGTCGAACAGACGTTCCTCCGACCCTAGTACTGTTCTAATACTGTCTGATAAGAAAAAAATTTATTTAATTAAACTCACCATTTGTTGCTGTGTCTTAGGCTTCTTAATTATATCAGGTACTTTGAAAGATGTAACAGCCTCAATAACTTCAGCCAGAAGGAGACCATCACGGCAATCAGCGGAAAGATCTACAACTTTTCTTTTGGACTTAGCCCTCTCCAGATAATAGTTGGCCCAATCCGTATATATCTACAAATTGAATTAAAAAATTATGAAAGTGAGATTTATTTATGTGTTTCGGGTTCTTTTTAAAACCTGAGGTAAGTTTTTTGGGTAGTGAATAGATACATCATCAGACGATCCTTGAGCACTCACGCACTTTCCCAGCATAGTGGTTTGCTAACTTTTTGGCGCCGCTTCAGTTTTACGTTAAAATTATCAATATAGTGGGAAATGGTTGAAGCCAAAATTCACTCATAGGAGCTAGTCCGCAATGTGCTCCGCACACTAAACACTCATTTATCTCAACAGTCTGTCTAAATTTATGTATTTATTATTAATTTATATGTGATTAAATACAACTCATCCATGCACTATAGGCAGACGATGTATCATACACACATCCTCTGTAGAGAATTGGGAGCAACATCATGATGTTTATTAAATTCCAAAAATACCCAATTTTCACCGTAAAATGGAAGATTTTTTTTCATGTACCTCCCGCTCATCAGGTAATTGAACTTTTCCACGCATTTTAAATGCACATGTGCATTACTGACAAATCCACCATTGAGATGATTTCGATTTCACGTGAGGCACACATACCGATGTGTATTTTGAAGGAGAAAAAAAAGAAATTGAGAGGGAAGGAAAACTCTTGCTTTCTATTTTCACTCATCCACAAACACATATGGGAAAGACTGAACCAAACAATGGAAAGAACTTAATTGCAAAACTGAAAATGAGTCAATTTTATGTACGAGGGTATATGACAATTGGGTAACGAGATCATTTCTTGAGATAAAACGAATAAAATAATAAATGTTACATGAGATTATTGGATATAATAAATTTTTTTTTTTTCAAAATGGTCCTCACAAGACGATAGGCACAACTGAACTGAGTGTGATGTGCTACGCTTTTAGAATCTCGATGAAAAATTCTTATAAACTCGTCATTTCGAGTGTATGTTGAATGAAAATGTGTGGAAAGGAGATGAAAAATCATTTCAGAGCACAACATAGGTATATATGTATTTGTATAGCAATAGAATAGAGTATAGGGATATACACGTTCATTTAAAGTGAATAATACTTTTACTGAACTAATAATCACGTGGATAAGAAAGACAAAGAATGTTTATTCTACTCGAAATCAAATTATCAGGACCAATTTTTGATTTACCCTGTATTGCTTATAAACATATGCAGCAAATATAGAGTATAAAAAATTATAATTAAACTCAGAGGAGATGTCGCAAGAAGCAGGCATCAGTGACGTTTTAATACACTTACAAAAGTATTTTCAACTATTATTAATCTACTGTAGAAAACTTCACTCAATCGTACGCTTTACATTTTCTTATACATAGGAGAAGGTGGGGCTATATTAATATACGATTTTTCAATGTAGCCCCACGAACCCCTACAATAGTATCCAGTAATTAAAGTATTAGTAATATAGTATCTCAAGTATTAATTATATACATAAGTTCAATTTGTGATTATAATTCTTAAGCTTTTAAACTTGAAATTAAAAAGACCTTTTTCTTATGTCACAAAGCAACTTCACAACAATACCCAGAAAAGCTACCCTATATGATGACTTTTCAATCAGGTTAAACTATCTTATTTTAAATTTAATGAAAAAATAAATTTATAATAACTTTAGTTATTTATTGTAGTAATTGCACATTATTGCTTAAGTAATTTGAATGAAAATGGACTTAATGTCTATTATTAAAGAAAAAAAGTCGAATAAATTTAAAAAAAAACAAATATTTTATTGCAAAGAATCATAACCAAAATCAAAACATTTAACCACTTTCACTCAATTTTGATAAAATCTAAATTATTTTTAGTTCATAAATTAATTAAATTATGATTTCCCAGGAATTACCTCAATGTATCCCTGAATATTATCGCAATGATCTAAGAGGCTAATAGGCGCATCAAAACGTGGCTCTTCTGGAGTCAGTGGACTTAAAAACCCACTGTCCCCATCACTGTAGTAAGAGAATGGCCGAGTATAAAAACTTTTTGTAGCTATGAAATGATTTGTAAAAGAGAGTGGCGCCAGCATTGGTGGTGGCTTATCAATTTGACTGACTGTGCCGTCCCCGGAATCAAGAGAGCCTGATATTGATTTTGGGAGAGACAGATTGACTTCGTTGTCACTCTTTTCTGACTCTATAGTGTGACTTTCTTGGTCATAAATCACTTCTCCATTGCATTTGTATCTCCCTTCGGACTGTATGCTCTCGCTCTTTGCAGTGCTCGCCGTTTGTTGTTTTTCATTAATAAAATCTACGCTCGGGTCAAACAGATAATAATTTTCCATATGCTTCACTGTTCCCTTCCTAGGGCGCACTGGAAGGTTTTTTAATATGGTTCTCGAATTGGGCGGCCTTTTACACTGATGTGAAATCCCCGTTGTCCTTTCGACATTGCTTGAAAGTGGTGAATTAGAAACTCTACCACGGGGTCCCAACATTATGTACTCATTCTGAATTCTCGATGAGTACCTCTTGAGTGGGGGCTTACCGCCTTGTTGTAACTCAATTAGCTCTCTTTTTGTTTGTTTAGCCACCGCTGCTGGGGGAGGGTGGCGATAGGGTGGTGGGATATTTGGTGTAGACGGAAAATCTCGAAATAATTCCCGAAATGTAAAGGTGGTTATACGATGTTCTGATGACCTACCATCCTTTATTGGCGTCTTCTGAGATTTGTACAGAGTTACTTTCGAAGGTGGCCCAACTGGCGATGATACACTGTTTTTTGGGGGTCGTGTATTGATTTTTTCCTCTTGTTTCCATGTCACTCGGGGAAATTTCAAATTTGATTTGATGCACTTCTCAGGCACATGATTACTTTCCAGTTTACTGTTCCGCGAAGCCCCGTCATTGAAGCAATTTCGTCCCTCAATTTCCGGGGTATATGAATTGCTCTGACGAGAATCCAGTGTTTGAACATCTTGGCGGGTTGTATGCCTTCGTGAGACACTTAATGCTAAAGGTCTTCGCTTGATTGTGCCGGTGGATGAGCTAGGAGAATCCCAATCACAAGAGACACCCTTGGGATTCTCAATACGATTATACTTCTTTGGGAGGGGTTGTACGTTCCTCCTTGGAATCATCTGATCAAAAATATTCGTCTCAAAGTTAAATTAAACATTTCTTATTAAAACACTTGTGTCACACCCGAAAATAGAAATATTAAAATAAAACAACTATTAAAAAATACACAATATTTTGAGCAGTACTTTTAGAATAAATTATAAGTTGGGTTATCGATCTGATTTATTTAATAATTATTGAGAGTATTAGTCCTTTATGATAAAAACTGATTGTCTGACAACAAGAACAATCTTTTAACTAGCTCGTGCACAAAAAGAGCATCCTTTTCATTGAATTATCCACTTCACAAGAAATCAACATCCTGAGAGATACTTCCTGGTGCATCTTTATAATTTCACCTGCATTTTTTTTGTTATGTTTACCAACCACTCTATTATGCACACTGATGGAACTGACAAAATGCAATGAAAGTGTTCGATAAGGTCTACAGAAAATGCGTCATGGTGGATTTCATGAGGGAAAAACCCAGCCACACAGTTTGCAATTAGATTTGCTACTACTACTATATGAAAGTCTGTCAACGTATCCCACCCTTCAATATATATATTTTCTCATATCCCACCAGTAAAGATATGCGCAGAACCATCGAATTGCTCTACACCCTCTACATAGTTTTTAGGCGTCCTTCTTTTCTCTGTCTCATCCCTGACTATAAATAGTATAGCGATATATATATATATATATATATATATATATATATATAACTCTCTTCAGGAATTCTGCTTTGAGGTCTTGTGCATATTACAGGATCATGGTTAAAATTTAAGTGCAAAGCGGGTCAATGATTAAATACTGTGAGTTCAAAGGTTTAGCAAAGTGTACAACACCCTCACATTTTTTAATACCAACATAAGTATGTTCAATATCCTGTCTTCAACTTCAAAATTTCATTTACTTTTTTCATAATAAAACATGTGAGACTATATTAATAACCTTACTTAACTTACTCAAATTATAAAAAAAAAAAACTGTACACTAAAATATATCATTTTAAAAAAATTTTAGCAACAATTTGTCTTATAGTTATATATATATATATATATATATATATATATATATATATAACAGCTCGTTTTTCAAATAAAATTCGACTACGTATTAAATTTATCAATTAGAATTAGAGATTAAAACATCTTAAAATCAACGCAACTTTAAATCAAAGTTATATTATGAAATCTCCACTACAAATTCAACTATAGAAAAGTAATTAGAAAATTTTTCTGTTTAGACGTAACATGTGTTACACTTTATGACAGGTGTTTGAGGATTAAATTTAAAAGATTCCACCTTATGTTTTTTTATTTAATAGTCAATATGTAATATCATTTTATTTTGCTCATTTTATAACTATTTTTTCATGTCTCTCATGCATTACCCATTCAGCTATACTACATGCCTTGAATTATATGCATGTTTAATAAAAATGCGTGTAAATGAATGAAATGCTATTATATACTTTCACAATTACTTCAAATCACTGCAATTGATTTATAAAAAGTGTCAAGTAGAGAAAGAAACTTGTATTTTTCTTTAAGAGATTTTTTAACACTTTGTTGAATTTATGTATAACAGACAATTCTATATCGACTTAGAATTACATTACTTCGAGAGTTATGTTATTTCTGCGATCGAGATCTAGAACTACCAAGAGGGAGATATTTGGATGAAAATGTGTACACCACTTCCAAGCACTTCCACAATTTGTATGGAAGAGGCCTTCGCACTTCCAAAACTTCGCAATACTCTAAAAAATGTTGCAATACTTCCACTACTTCCTACACTTCATACACTTCTCATACTTAGAAGTCAATAATTTACTTAATCTGATGAAAAATATAATTAAAAAAGGTCTTTAAAAATCTCAAGAAATTTATTATTACATATATTTTTAAACTTTTTGCTTATATTTTGAATTTCTACCGCCAGATATTTTTGCATACTTTCAATATTTTAATATTATCTGCGTTTTACGAAGGGGTATCGGTATCAACATACTTTGAATTGTCCTAAGAGATCAGCGGAGCTACTTTTGGAAAATTGAATATCTAAAAAAAAATGTATTGTCATTTGTAAATTGATACTGGTCTGGAAAGTCTGTTAGGGCCTCGACAGACTTGAGGATTAGCCGAGAGACGACTTAGCGTAATTATATCCGAAATAATGGTTAAACCGCATTTCTATCATTTTCCATTAAGCCGTTTCTCGGCTTAAGTCGTGAGTGTGTCGAGGGAATTAGAGTCCAAAAGTATGAGTGTAACAACTAATTCAGCACTTCAGATGTATATCTTCACATTTTATTAAGCTTGATTCTCTCCCTGGTTTTAACCCTTTAACGACGAGACACTTTTTATGGATTGAAAATCAACAATAAAAATTAAACTAGGAAACATAATCAATGATAAGTCTTACATCTAGCCTTGGAAAGTCCAACAGAGTCTGAGTGAATGATATGAAATGAATAATATTTTTCGCTTTAATGAAAAATATTACGTATGAATATTGTAGTTTTTATTGCCAAAAGGATTTTGCTTAAAAAAATAAATAAAATCAATTATGAATTTGAGAATTTAAAAATTCGCCATTTTTGAGCTTAAATATTTACTACATAGCAAATAACCGAAGAATTACAAAAAATATTCTGGATTCCTTCAACCTTCTACTTTGCAATTATGTACAGACATAAGAAAAAAATAACTTTAGGTAGTCAGGAAAAATTATTTTCTTTATGGGACACCGGTGTTCCAATCGTCCCTAAAGGGTTGAAATCCTTTAAAATTAATACATTTTCCACTCTTTGGAAAAGTTTTTGATGTTTGCTAATCAATTTTTAAAACAAGCTTGGCTATTTTTTCCAGAATCTTTTTCGCTATTGTTGTATTAAATTAATTCCTCATTACCTGATCGCCAATCAATCCAGAAAAGATTTTTTAATGCAACAAATCAGGAGAAAAATGGCCAACATTCATAAAGTCCTCCTTATAGCTTTCAGTGAAAGAATGTGGCACCCATGTATTGAACTTTCAAACACATTCAAGATTTTCAAAATAGCGAAATACGATTTAATTATTGTTTTCCAACATTTTAACAATCTTTTCAATTGTTATTCACAGATTTTCTTCCACTAAGATACTCACAATATTGGCATCAATATTAGAGACCGTTTAAAATGGAATTGATATTTCGAAGGATTAATCCTTATTTCTAAATTTTCAAAGCCACTTTTTAATCATCCTCATAGCAAGGACGCGATCTATATAAAATATCGCAAAATATTTCTTTAATGGAAGTTCATCACTTAGACCTTTCCAAAATTAGTCTAGCATTAAATATTACAAATGCACCTTTTCGTTCCTCTTTGTAATAGTCCTCAAATCTACTAAAGACAAATCTACTTTTTTGTCGAATACTTTTGACGTTGAAGAGATGTAATACACTAAAATCTTTCCAGTATATGCAGAAAGGTAAACAAAAAAAATGGTGGAGGTAACCTCTGGGATACCCTTTAGCGACATTCGCGAAAAAGTCCCACGAATACTATAAATTAGAAAAAAATTATATAAAATTGATTGAAAGTCAACTGCAATATCTATGTCATTATTTGCGAGCCACTACATGAATTTGTAATTCCTGGAAAAATTAAGGAAAATTATTGTTTAACTGAATAATTTCCTCGGAAAATTTACGACACAAATTAAGCTATAATAAGTTTAAGCGTATTTGCTCCATTTACTGTAATAATCGAACTTAAAAATGTTAACCTTTTCACTTTGTCGCCCGAATTAAAAGCCTTAACTAAAATTATCGTAGTCGGAAAAATATGGAATTTGACAGAAAAATCTTTATATACGAGTACTCCCACTTTCAAAGACTTCCAAGCACTTCATTTTCACCTGTACACCACTTCCGACCCTATTATCTCCCACTTGAGAACTACTGAAAACTTAGTAATCACGCGATATCCGGGTGATAAGATATTCATTTTTTTCGAAAAAGATATAAATCCACTGGCATCATAAAAACTTGCCAGATATAAAAGGCTCTCTTCTGAAAAGTTGTAATTCTAAGACAGAGGAATAGAACCGTCGACATTTAATATCGTGAGAAACCAAATTTTGGTTTTTCACCAAATTTTCACAAATTTTTAAGATAGCCAATAAAGTTAAGAAATTTGTATGTCATATGTGTAATATATTTTTGACAAAAGTAATACAAGGATACCTATATACACGATGACCAAAATGAAGTACCGGTAGATAGAGTGTTAATTCCAAGAGAGACTTTTCTATTGAGTTTTCTAATCTACTCTAAGAAATATGCGTAAAAATGTAATATTTTGACGCAAATTTCTTACAAAGAACATTTAAAAATTAAAATACTAAACCAATTTGAATCATAATGTAAAGGAATCTTCGATATATTACCACGAAGAAAAATCTACTCTGTTTTATTGTTTAATGCCGTCATCCGACCCCTGAATTAATATACAAAAACGGAGAAGTGAGAATTTTTTCTGTTTTTCCCAATATTTATGATGATCTCTTGAAACACGTGTATATCGTTTCATTTGAATGAGGGTAAGGAAAAAGTGGATGGGTGTGGATTACAAAACGACTCCAATCGTATAATGGTGATGGCTTTTATGAGACACACAAAAAGAGGGATGTGATTGAGTTTGTTTTCCTCCAGCACGATATGAAAAATCCCTCACACACCCCAAATTTTATTTTGCATTTCAATGACTTCTAGCCCTTCTTTACAGAAATTACTTTAATTAAAATTGCAATGCATTTTCCTAGAGCTGAAAAGAATGCATATACACCGCATTATATATGGGCCAATCCATCTCAAGACGACCATGGGGGTACCCTTCGTGGTCTCAGATGTTTCTGAATTTTACATATGTTAAAATACACGATCATATAATATACCCCTATTTTTTTTTTCGGCCAAAAAAAATTCCTGGCCGGAGATACATGGCGTCAAAGATGGCGTCTCGCACTTCATTCGTCAATTGAGATTTTTGGCAAATATTTCAAAATGCTCTATTTCGCGAACGGGTTGAGATTTCTTCTTACTCTTTTTATTATTTGAAAGATAATTTTATGCTCTTTAAAACGATATACGAGTTTTCGTATTATCTGTTCAAGTTTTTTTGTAACGGTTTTTTGAATTTTTTTTGAAAAAAATTAAAAATTAATTTTTCTCAAAAACCCCATTCTCAAAAATTTTCATTTTTTTACTGTTGATCAGTAACATTGAGTACTACATTCCCTGAAAAGGCGAGCTTCCACTTTTGCACTTATTTTTTTAAAAAAATATTCAAATATTTACAACATTTTCAAAAAAGGAAAAATACCAGATAAACTCAAAATTTTGAGTTCAACTTTTCAGGGAATATAATACTCCACAATACTTATAAACAGTTAAAAAATCAAAATTTTTCGAACTCGCGTTTTTGAAAAAAAAATCTTTTTTTCGTTTTTCAAATAAAAAAGATTGATGTGGCAGATTTCCACATGGTAGGAAAAGAAGAGGAAGCAATTATAAAATTAAAGGTAATTAATTAAAATATTTACACAAATGGTAAGTTTATTTAATATTTTAGTTCATATCTAGTAAAAATTTTGATAATATTTAATTTTTTCGGAGCAACTCGATCTGTCAAGTATTTTTCTTCATCATTGCAACAATCAAATACCATAATTTGTGCATCTATTTACTCTTAAAAAAATTGATACTTATGAAAATCGAAAATTATTTTAAATTTTCTTCATATAAGAATTACCAAATAAACATGTCACGATAATTAGGGAGTGCTGCGACAAAACGCTCTAGCGAAATACTTTAGACCCTTTAGACAGACATTTGGTAATATTTTTTTCGAAAAAATAAAGACTTAATCGTGTCCTTCTCGTATGAAAAATCGCCCAAAAAATCAAAAAAAGAAAACAGTTAATTTTTGGTCTTATAATTTATACTTCCCTCTAATGCATCGTGAATTAAGGGGGGAGTGTCAGAAGGCCAAAACTTATCTTTTTTCCGATTTTATCTTTGGAGGAGAAGAAACCGGTCAAGATTCTTGAATTTTTCTTGAGCGCCTCATCGCACTACTTCCTTATTTCAGGAAAATCTGCAGTTCGTAATTTTTATCTAAGAAAAAAATCAATTTTCATTTGTGTATTTCATAGAATCGTAATTTCGTAATTTTTATCTAAGAAAAAAATCAATTTTCATTAGTGTATTTCACTTCGTAGAACCCTAACTAAAAGTGTCACGGAGGGATCAAGTGGCAGCCGCTGCCATTTATCGAATTTTACATAATATTTTGATATTTTTACTTATATTTAAACATTCGGAGCTTTAATCAGTTCTTTTCTGGTGTCTGAATCAGAAATTTCATCTCCTTGGGTACTGTATATCTAAAGATTTTTAACCATGCGATGTTTTCATCTTTATCAGAATCATGGAGTAAGGGAAAGCGGTCTGCCTTTGAATGCGGCAGCCTTTGAATCTTTCAATTTTTCTCTTATTTTTTAAAGCAAAAATTCTACTTTATGAACAATAGTTAATACTATTAACTATTTTCTATTAACTTCGCTTAACAAAATGGATTTTTAGCTTTGGGAAATAAGAGAAAAATTGAAGCATTCAAAAACTGACGCATTTAAAGGCATGTCACTTTCCCCCATAATTCTTCTCAATCATTTGCAAAAACACTTTCAATTTGTTCTTTTAAGGCTTTTATACACTAACAATCAAGAAAATTTTGCATCTGCAGAACGTCAAACTCCCATATAAAATGCATATGGCAGCAACTGCCACTTGGTCCATCCCAGTGCAGTTTTTTGTTTTTGCAATATATTTACATTAATATTTAATTTTTATTAAAAATTTTATAACGAAAAAATAGCCAGATAAATTCTGCACGCATTCAATCAGGTTTCCAGGCGAAATGATATATTCTTCACTATAAAAAAATAAATTGAAAACTAAATTGGCAGCGGCTGCCACTAGAGTCCTTCCAAGTGTTAAACTAATAAACTCCGAAGAAAATCGTTAAATAAATTTTTTTTCAAGCTTTTTGAAAAAATATACGTTTTTGGGAAAAAATTTTGACTTTCACATGCTCTAAAACGTCTAAAACAAATGAAAAATAAGTTTTCATCAATTCTTTAAGTTCAACTAGAAGAGAATTTCATTCTGAAGAGAATAAGTTTTTATTTATTTCATTTGGTGTATAAGTTTTTCTTAATTTTTCCCGAAAATTCGACAAAATTTTAAAAATGAGAAGTGGAGAAAACACGCCTCAAATTTTTGGATGTGCGCTCGAGCGCACGCTATTCTAATCGGCGCTCATTTACTTTCGGCTCTGTTACTTCGAATGTACTTCGAATATAAGCTTCTGAAATATTTATGGTATATTCTAAGATAGTTTATCTTTCGATATAGCCAAATATAGCAAATATAAATAAATTTAATAAATAACTCTACTGGTCCTTATTGAGGAATCGGTCGACTGGAGGGCACTTTAACCTTATATCTAATAGCGAAAATTTAATTTTGTTTATGCTATTTACTGATCAAATTTGTGTATTTTTTACTATTCAAATTGAATAAATTTGCTTTCAAAAGCGACAGCCCTCATTTACCAACAAAATAAAATAGTTAAAAAAGCATATATTTTTATACAAATCACTTTATATAAATTGAACGAATAGAACAAAGTACTTCAAAGTGGCAACGCTTGTGATGAGAAAATACCTTAAGAGGATCGAAAAGCCAGAAAATGGCGGCTCCATACAAAAACCCAAAATTAAAAGTGTATCAAGTCTTACAATTTTTGAGATATTTCTTTGAAAATTTAACTGAGGGTAGTTTTTTATATTATCTTTTAATTCTATGTTTTAATTTTTTGAAAAACGGTTTTCCTTTCGTAATATAATTTTCCAAACATTCGTATACTCCTAAAACATGCCACAAAGAGGCTGCATTATCTCCTAGAATATGAAAGATAGAGAGGTATATTTTTTTTAATTTTGTTCGTAAAGACATGCTCTATAAAATGCCTGTTTCACTTCTTTCACTTTTCATACAAATTTTCCAAGTATTTTTCAATTGAAAATTGTCCAAAAAATGACAGTTTTCATTGCATCTTTGTACCGAGAATATAATTTTTTCCGAATAAATAATTATTTTTGTACCAATCTACATTTCATTAGCTTTCAAATGGTACATTAGAATTGGAAAACCTCCTAACAGTTTTTTTGCAATTAAATTTTAAACAACATGCTGCAAATTGGAAATTTTCATGAGCTTTTGATAGCTTTCCGAGCTTCCGAGAAATTCTACTCAAAACTGTTCAGCAATTCGCCACAAGATAACGCGTGGATTTTTGGTCGCATTTTTCACCATGTCTTTCCTTTTCTCTCTGACCTTCAGCACGCCTGCAGTTTTTTTCGATCAGGCGGAGGAGAAAAAAAATGCAAAACAACAAAACTCATCCACTGTGTGAGAAATCTTATGAATTACAGCTGAGCCAATTTTTATGATTTTCACGATCAGTTTCGTTCTTTCAAAAAATTGTAGAAAATCGTAAAAATTATGAATCGTCAATCATCATGGGCATTTCACAAAACCAGCTAATATCGGTGACTACAAAATATGCGGATATAATTTTTCTCGGAGAAGAAACAAAGTCAGTGATAAGCCTAAATGGACTTATGCTATGTGTGATTCTTTCATTGCAAATTCGAATTGGGGGCAAAATCGAAGTCCAGTCCAGATGACCTGATGCTAGCTGAGATTCATTACAGGAAACCTCGAAATGCGTGCAACTCGAGGTCGTTGAAAATTGAAGAGTGCAAATTCGATTGTCAGAAATGCACAAAAATACATGTAAAACTTTAATGCCAAAATGGGTCAGAAACTATTCCGCAATCCGCGAAAAAATCCACAGCCCGGGAAAATCCACAATAAATTCTGCCGGCTGCGTAAATCCGTGAGAAATTCTTCGGTCCGCAAAAGATTCCGCGATCCGCGAGAAATTTCGCGGTTCGCGAAAGTTCGTGAACGATTCCGCGATCCGAGAAAATCCGGGAGAAACACCGCGATCCACGAAAATACACGAAAAATTCCGCGGCCCACTAAAATCCACGAACACACCGCGATCCGCGAAGTTACAAAATAAACATAAAAGGAGCGAAAAAGCATAATAGTATTTCGAGATAATTCAGAAAAAACTGAGTTTTCAGTTTTTCAGGAACCGCCGATTTCTAAAAATTCGGTTGCTCATTTGCGGCATCAGGGTTTGCTCCAAATATATACTCTTTATTAGTAGGTGCGATTATGAAAGAATCGCACCTAAAAGTATAGTGTTCACGAGTTTGACGATTTCGGGAAGTTTCTTCCCCGGAAAAAAATTGACACATATAATCATTCGAGGAGAGATGGAACAGTGAGAGAGATGGACCACTTCGCCTCCTGCCTACACCTTATTCACAATCTCCACCTCATTTGGTCTATTTGTGCCCTTCAACATTCTACTGGAAACCCCCAAGTTACAGCTTTCTACCTTTAAAATTGTACGAAAAAATTAAAATTGAATTTTTTTGGATGTCTGAAAAATGGCCAAAAATATTTATTTCGCCATAAGAATACGTGTATTTGGGGGTTGAGGAGAGATGGAACTTAATAGTTTTGGCAACACTTCCGGTGTGAATTTTGATCAATGTTCTTCAAAATCTTTTCAAGTAAATCTTAGATATTATTTTCCCAAAATTTATGGTAAGATTGATTTGATACACTCAACGAAATTGCCATCGAAGTATATGAGCCACATATTCCACAAAATAAATCATTTATACTGAAAAAATATAATAAACCCCAATAAATTCAATGAAATAGTGTTCATGTCTAAAATCACTATTCTAAATTAATAAAATAAACTAGAAATGTTTTGCTAAAATTAGGGGTGTTCCATCTCACGCGCACTTTTTTTGAGTGCCTCAAAATGCAACTTTTTTTAAATACTATTTTTCGAAGTGACTTTTTTCGTCTAAGCTTTTCTAATATTGGTATTTTAAATTTAGAGTCTTCAAATGATAAACCAGTGAGATTCGTCTTTGTCTCGCATTCAAAACGCATCCGCAATATTGAATATAAAAAAGGTGTTCCATCTCTCCTCGAATTAAATCTGTATAAAAACTTGTAAAATGAAAAATGTACAAAATGGCGAAGAAAAACCGGTACATCAAAATAAATAAATAATAAAATAATGTTCCAAAAATTAGCTCGTCCACGGACACAGAAGTTTTTGGAAAAAATTTGTGCTTTCTACGAGACTCAATAAGATACCTAATATGAAAACGAATTTTTTCCGCAACGTGGCTCATCCATGGACACTGAAAATTTTCGGAACAAATTTGTACCCTCCAGGAGTAACGAAAAGATACTCAATATTAGTAACTAATTTGTTCCGAAAATCACCATCGCAGCGAGGAAGACGTTAAATTTGTGGCATTTTTCAAGCTATAATATTTACGGTTTCACTTTTTTTAATTCGAGATTCCCGAGATTTCTTCCCATCCTGCTACCAGCACTCGCATGTGATTTTGTAATGCACAAGTCTGTATAAAACACTGTTAAGCTGAATTTTATTTGATGTTCCTTATGAACTTTCGCCATCGAAATCCATTTCGACTGAAGTACAGACCTTAACTGTTAGACGAAACGGACGAGATCTTTTAAATTGCATTAATTTGTTCCCGATAATTGGAACTAAATGTCTATATTTGGTTCCGACTTTTAGCAACAAATTTGTACTTCTTAAGAGAGACAAAAGGATTCCCCATATTATTAACGATCTTTGTTCCAAAAATTAAATCGTCCACGGACACCGAAAATTTTTGAAACGAATATGTTACAAATGTAGGGATAGTATTTTTATGAAAAAAAATCTACAAATTTGTTCCTGACAGTGGGAACAAAACAGTAGAGCGCAACAAAATTCTATTCCAACTCACAGATCAAATTTGTATAAAACGAAATCTACTGAAATTTGTAGGTATTCCACGGTATCGAAACGGTTCTAAAAGAAAACTTACACAATTGTCACTATACTTAACAAAATCGTAAAGAAAAAATATTGGAACGAATAAATATCTTTTCTAGGTACATATTTGTTCTGTAACAAATTGTTCTAAAGAAAATTTTTACCAATATTTTGGTCAGTGTTCAAAAGTTTTTACTGTGATTGTGCAATTTGCTAACAATACTACAATTGGACTTCAGATAAAAATTAGTTATAGTTTCATAACTGGTTTATTATATGGATTCATAATCAATTATACCCTTTTCAGAATTGTAAGAAATTGCATGACCTTTGGAACTATACCAAATGTCACCCTATTCGGTTTATAAAAATACGCTCTCTAGAGCATTTTTAACCTTTGACCTTGAAAAATCTTTAATTCAACAGTATTTTCTTATATGAAATTATCACCGAGTCGGCCTCTAAAACATATTTAAAAATAAAAAAAATCGCAGGATGCGTTTTTAAAGATTCCCAAGAACACGGTTTTTGGAAAGAATGAAGGAAAAATAAAGGTCATGTTAATTATTTATTAGTTTGACCTGCCAATATTATAAAGTTTTTAAATTTCGAATCGTAAGGGATAGGGGAAAGAACTCTCCTTTCGAACGTTCATGCCTTCGAATAGCGTGATTTTTCTTTTATTTTTCCTAAGAGACTTATAAATAATTATCACATAATCATAAATATTGATGATAAGCTAACTAATATTTAATAGAAATGTGTAAGTCTCTTACGAAAAAAAAAGAAAATTCACATTATTCGAAGGCATGAACATTCGAAAGGAGAGTACTTTCCCCTACCAAAAAAGGCCAAAAAATAAACCTCCCCCTATCTTTCAAATGTTTCATATGCACGTGTCCTTTGAAGAAATAGAAATTTTGGACTATGAAGAAAATAAAAAAAGAAATTTTGTCACTTGAAAATTTAATTTTTTTTTATCAATTTTTAGAGACAAAGATATACGTAAAACATGCATGTCTCATTTTTTCTTTCCTACACAAAATCTCATAATGCATCGCAAGGCTAAAAATCTGCCTTTGGGTTTTTAACCTTTTCAATGGGTTTTTTGTGTGCTCTGGGGAGCGCTTCGGAGAAGGGTAGACAGACGATGAGCGTGAACAAAAAACGGTAGAAAAAACGAGACAGCTGATGGCGGGTGATGACTCTTTTCACCACCAGAGGACATCACGAATGCTTTGAGTAGCTCCGCGGGAGCTTGAATCTGGAGCTTTTTTTTCATTGACGATCCTCTTAAGAAAGAAATGGTGATTTTAAATATTTTCGCACCTGTAATAAGCATAAGTTCATAAAGCCTTTGTCAAAAAAAAAAAATTGATGTTATAAAAAGATTCGGAGTATTTTATATAAAATCGGTTATCTTTTTGAAAGAGCAATTGTTCCCAATGCTCCAAATCCAAAATTATATATATATATATATATATATATATATATATATATTAGATGAGTTCATATATTCTGTCAGTAGAAGAGGTCGAAAGTTTGGAGTTTGGAAGTTCTCAACTCTTGATGAACATAATTGGATGGGTGAACTATTGTTAGAAAGCTTGGCTCATTAGCTTTTAGAATCTGGTATATGTAGTCTGCTATGGATAAACCATGGTCATCCAGAACCATTTATGTCGAAGAAGACACTTTTTGCAACGTCTTTTTTGACCATCCACTGCTGGGACCAGGAGTGACCCACAATTCTCGCACTTGGACTGTTCGTTAGAGGAACTCAAATGGTATAATTCGTAGAAGAAACTTTTTTTTTGAACATCTTACTTTGTTTTATTCATCGACTTTTGCAAGAATTTTGAAGTGCTAAACTCAAGGAAAAAATTACAGAAATCCTAAAAGAGTGGTTTCTGGAGGGGAAGGATAGACATGGGGATGAAATTGATGTGATATTTGGATTCCTTGGATCAACTTATGGGGGAGTACTTAGAACATTCCAAGTCGATATCTTCATTAGTTGGTCCAGAAAATGAGATAGAAGGATTTCTGTCATTTTTTTCTATGCGTGTAAAATGTTAAAATTCTTGCAAAAGTCGATGAATAAAAAAAAGTAAGATGTCCAAAAAAAAGTTTCTTTCACAAATTGTACCTTTTGAGTTCCTCTAACAAATAGTCCTTGTGCGATAATCGTGGGTCACTCCTGGTCCCAGCAGTGGATGGTCAAAAAAGACGTTGCAAAAAGTGTATTCTTCGACATAAATGGTTCTGGATGACCATGGTTTATCCATAGCAGACTACATATACCAGATTCTAAAAGCTAATGAACCAAGCTTTCCAACAATAGTTCATCCATCCAATTATGTTCATCAGGAGCTGAGATATACCACTCCAAACTTTCAACTTCTTCTAGTGACAGAATATATGATCTCATCCAATATATATAAAGGGACAGATAATCCTAACCGGCTTATGTAGGTGAGATTCTTAACGTTAGCTAACTCGGAGTGCATGCAAATTCGATTTAGAGCTGAAATTGTGAGTCGCCATTCAGTTATCTTGAATCAAATTCGTGAAATTATACAAATTTTGTATTTAAATCAAAATATCAAGGATTTGGATGAACTGGCACAAAAGTGATATATGGGTGAAATATAGACCAGAATGTACTCTATAATTTTCCCATAGAACATGATCTCATCGATTACTCAGAAGCCAAGATAATCGAGGTTTTTTGTTTCTTAACTTGTTTTTTTCATCCAGAGTGCCCCAAGTGTTCATTTGTTGAACTTCAACTATATCAAAGAATTGTTGTATTTTGTGGGACTTTCCATTTAAAACCCTATTTTAAGTGTCTTGGTGGAGTAGAGGCAGTCAAATTGGCATCTGAGTGATTTCAAAGCGTTATTATTGGAAAAATCAATTTTTTCACACTTAAACGGCAAAATCGGAGTGATAGCGTAGTCTGAGCGGAAAATGATGTATGGACGAAATGTAGAGACAAATATGCTCTACAATTATGTTGAAGTAATCATCAAAATCGGTTCAGCGACAGTCGAGATAATTGAGGTTATGTGATATTGAAATTGGTTTTTCGACTGTGGCGCCCCTGGTGTTGGTCCCACGAAGTTCAAATATTCTAGAAAGTTGTAGCATTTGGTGAGATCTTTCGTTTAAGCCCTCATTCATCAAAATCGGTCACATAGAACCGGAGATATGATTTTTTGAATTTTGTGAACTTTGACCCCTCATATCTCCGGTTCTATTGAAACCACAGCGCGCATACGCACCATTTTGGAAACGTCCTAGACTGGACTACAACATACTAAAATTTCACTAACTTGCACAATGCCGTTTTTGAGAAAAGTGACTTTGAATTTCGATGAATTTTGACGCTATCACAGCGCCACCTATGGTGACTTTTTGAACTTCCATCTGAAAGTTCTCATCGAGACGAAACCAAAAAGGTAAAATTTAGGTCGCTATGTTAATTAGAACCGGAGATAGAGGCCGGTCAATGTTCGAACTTTGACCCCTTATAGCTCGGGTCAGGGGTTTTAGATCGACTTAAGGTTTTTTTTGTTTGATAGGTATAATCAACGGCTACAACATACTAAATTTTCACCCCGATGCACAATAGAATTTTTGAGTTATTTAACTTTTAAGATTTAAAAATTTTCTTTTTAAAAAAAGCGCCCCTAGCGGTGGTTTTATGAACTTGCGATGTTAGAAGGGGAAGTTGCATTTCACGAGAGCTTTCCAAAAAGCCCTCACTTTTTAAATTCTGACAATTAGAACCGGAGTAATGGCCATTTTAAGAAATTTTTTTTGGACCCTTATAGCTCGGGTCAGGGGGGTCTGGGGACCTTAAGTTTGGTATTGATGGAAAGCTCTAAGGCCCAGCTATAACATACTAAAATTTGAGTCCGCTAAATGCCATAGGGGCGGAGCTATTGAGAAAACAAAAAAAGGGGGGTCTTCAAAATGGCGGAAGGAGGGGTGGGGGCTGGGAGGTCTATGCACCAAGTTGCAATTTTCACCCGATATATAACTTTTGCCGAAAACCGCAAGTCGATATCTTTTTTAGTTTAGGAGCTATTAAGCTCCAAAGAGCGGCCGGCCGGGAACGTAACTTAGCCACATATATATTCGGAATAAGGAAGTGGCGAAACACATTTTGGCCAAATTTGAGGTCGATCGGACGACATGAAATTTTGTTAGGATTATAGTAGGTGAGATTGTTAAGAATCTCACCTAATAATTGTTATCTTCTGCAAGGAAAATATTTCAAAAAGGGACAGATAATCCTAACCGGCTTATGTAGGTGAGATTCTTAACGTGAGCTAACTCGGAGTGCATGCAAATTCGATTTAGAGCTGAAGTTGGGAGACGCCATTCAGATATCTTGAATCAAATTCGTGAAATTATACAAATTTTGTATTTAAACCAAAATATCAAGGATTTGGATGAACTGACAGAAAAGTGTTATATGGGTGAAATGTAGACCAGAATGTTCTCTATAATTTTGCCGTAGAACTTGAACTCATCGATTACTCAGAAGCCAAGATAAGCGAGGTTTTTTGTTTCTTAACTCGTTTTTTCATCCAGAGTTCCCCAAGTAGTCATTTGTTGAACTTCAACTATATCAAAGAATTGTTGTATTTTGCGGGACTTTCCATTTAAACCCCTATTTTAAGTGTCTTGGTGGAGTAGAGGCAGTCAAATTGGCATCTGAGTGATTTCAAAGCGTTATTATGGGAAAAGTCAATTTTTTCACACTTAAACGGCAAAATCGGAGTGATAGCGTAGTCTGAGCGGAAAATGATGTATGGACGAAATGTAGAGACAAATGTGCTCTACAATTATGTTGAAGTAATCATCAAAATCGGTTCAGCGACAGTCGAGATAATTGAGGTTATGTGATATTGAAATTGGTTTTTCGACTGTGGCGCCCCTGGTGTTGGTCCCACGAAGTTCAAATATTCTAGAAAGTTGTAGTATTTGGTGAGATCTTTCGTTTAAGCCCTCATTCATCAAAATCGGTCACATAGAACCGGAGATATGATTTTTTGAATTTCGTGAACTTTGACCCCTCATATCTCCGGTTCTATTGAAACCACAGCGCGCATACGCACCATTTTGGAAACGTCCTAGACTGGACTACAACATACTAAAATTTCATTAACTTGCACAATGCCGTTTTTGAGAAAAGTGTCTTTGAATTTCGATGAATTTTGACGCTATCACAGCGCCACCTATGGTGACTTTTTGAACTTCCATCTGAAAGTGCTCATCGAGACGAAACCAAAAAGGTAAAATTTAGGTCGCTATGTTAATTAGAACCGGAGATAGAGGCCGGTCAATGTTCGAACTTTGACCCCTTATAGCTCGGGTCAGGGGTTATGGATCGACTTAAGGTTTTTTTTGTTTGATAGGTATAATCAACGGCTACAACATACTAAATTTTCAGCCCGATGCACAATGGAATTTTTGAGTTATTTAACTTTTAAGATTTAAAAATTTTCTTTTTAAAAAAAGCGCCCCTAGCGGTGGTTTTATGAACTTGCGATGTTAGAAGGGGAAGTGGCATTTCACGAGAGCTTTCCAAAAAGCCCTCACTTTTTAAATTCTGACAATTAGAACCGGAGTAATGGCCATTTTAAGAAATTTTTTTTGGACCCTTATAGCTCGGGTCAGGGGGGTCGGGGGACCTTAAGTTTGGTATTGATGGAAAGCTCTAAGGCCCAGCTATAACATACTAAAATTTGAGTCCGCTGAATGCCATAGGGGCGGAGCTATTGAGAAAACAAAAAAAGGGGGGTCTTCAAAATGGCGGAAGGAGGGGTGGGGGGTGGGGGGTCAATGCACCAAGTTGCAATTTTCACCCGATATATAACCTTTGCCGAAAACTGCAAGTCGATATCTTTTTTAGTTTAGGAGCTATTAAGCTCCAAAGAGCGGCCGGCCGGCCGGCCGGCCGGGAACGTAACTTAGCCACATATATATTCGGAATCAGGAAGTGGCGAAACACATTTTGGCCAAATTTGAGGTCGATCGGACGACATGAAATTTTGTTAGGATTATAGTAGGTGAGATTGTTAAGAATCTCACCTAATATATATATAATATATAGGCCAACTCATTCTGAGCCATTTTTCAAGAAATAACATTTAAGATGCAATTGTATTGTATTACCCAAAATATGAATAAAAATCTAAACCAAACTGAAAGCTTATATTTCTAAGACTTTTATTATAATTTAATCCAAGTTCCTGCTCATTCATGTTCACCATATAATTGTATATTTTTTTCTAGAAAATAGGAATAAATAATACATTTGAGGTTTTATTAGGAATTTTATTACTCTGTACTCTGATGAAAAAAAATGTGAAGTGTTATATAATTATACCAAAAATACAAATATTTATACAAACTTCTAATTTATCTTAAGCAATTGTGCATAGTCTGAAGCACTCTTAAAATTTAACAGCTCATCACGGAGATGCATCATATCTTGTATAGCATCACGATGTTTCCTGCTCTGTTTCAAACGATATCGAACACCGTTGATCATCTTATCAATGATATAGTGAAGCCAAAGAATATTGTTGAAGGGCTCATACTTCTCCCACTGATTGTTTACTTGGTTACGCATTAAGCGATAAATATCGAACTGATAATCACCGCTGGCAGAGAATAGTTCTTCGTCCTGAGACAAATCGTTGTATTGGCATTCTCCAGCATACACCATACGAGAAAGTGTGTAGTCAATTATTGTGACGCACACACCATGAGATGGTATTGCTATTAGTTCACCATCGTAGAGAAATTCAATTTCTTTTTCATCTGTATTTGAAATCAAAATGTTTCCCCAGTGGAGATCACGATGTTCGAACTCAAGCTTTTGTTCCCCAATAGCTAGAGATAAGGCGACCTAAGGATGAGATTATATATATATATATATATATATACATTGCGGGATTTTATATATAGTAGATGTAGTTAATAACACGGTGCGACAAAATTTACCTTTTTGTGGGTGTCTTTGACGAGAGTGCCAAAACTTGTTAGAGGGTCATTTAAGGACCTCAAATCTGCAATCCGTTTGTCCGGGTCACCTCTAGATTTTTTTGAAAAAGCATATTTAGTATTTTGATGTTTTATAAAATTCAAAAATTCATATCTCCGGTTCTAATTATCCGGTGGTAGTCACATAAAGCTAAACTGACGCGTAATTTCATCCTCTAATAACTCTTGTGAACATATCAAGCATCTACGAATGAAGTATATTTTTTAAAGATTTTTTGAAAAAGGACACCTAAAATGGTGCATTTTTCTGTGTTTTTTCCATCTTCTAGTAATTTTCCCACTTTAATAGAGCATTTTATATGTCAAATAACTATGCCTAAAAGTTAGAGAATTTAATATTCTTTCATATCTTTTTGGTTTAAATTTTCTATCCTAATTCGTTTATTCACAATAATTTATTGAAAATAAAATGCATTATTATAAAAATAAAATCTCTTATTATATATAATTATTTGGTATCTTTGTCTAACCTACTGAAGAGCATTCTCTTTTGCACTCTCACTTACACATTTC
>NC_077224.1:30589939-30605404 GCF_024763615.1 Phlebotomus papatasi
GAGCTCAGCTTCTCAACTGGAGAGTCTCAAGGATACTGTGATGAAAATGCGTGCTGAAATGATAAATCTAAAACAAAATAACGAGAGACTTCAAAAATTGGTTACTAGTCGCTCTTTAGCGGGAAGTTCAGGAAGTTTGGGAGCACCACTGAGTCCTAGTGGTAGTTTGAGTGAACCAAGGCGATATAGCCTGGTTGATACTGCCTCGAGACCACCAATGGAATTACCAAATACTTTTGAAGAAACCGAAGAAGAAAATATCCCACCAGCTCCTGCACCAGATCCACCCCAAACAATTAGTCCGACTTCTCATATTGATTTAACTCCTCCGCCTCAAGTTGAATCCGTTCCTCCAGAGTCCTTAAGTACCACTGTTGTGGATGATATTGACCATCTTGATGGTAAGAAGATATCAATTGCTGTATATTTGGGCCAACCTGATTCATTTCAAAAATACTCGGAAGAGATTATGGACTGCGACTACTATTACGCTAATGTACCTTCTTTGGATAGTCTTAGTCCTAATGGAGAGAATGGTGATAATACCAATTTCACTGAGTTTACAATTGCCTATACATATATTTCAGGCAAGACAACTTGGCAAAATCTTGACTATATCGTGCGAAAAACTTTCAAAGACTATCTTTCAAAGATTGATCCAGGTACTAGTTTGGGGCTCAATACCGATTCAATTACATCTTATCATTTGGGAGAAGCTAAAAGAGGACCGGAAATGGGTTTTCCAGAGCTTTTACCATGTGGATATATTGTTGGCAATGTGAAAACACTTTACATCTGCCTGCAGGGTGTTGGTAGTCTCGCTTTCGATAGTCTCATCCCTCGTAGCATTGTTCACCGATATATTAGCCTCTTAACGGAACATCGACGGTTAATCTTATGTGGTCCTAGTGGAACAGGAAAGTCCTATTTGGCACGAAAACTGGCAGAATTCCTGGTTGCACGCTCAGGTAGGGGAAATCCTGCTGAGGCAATTGCCACATTCAACGTGGATCACAAATCTTCAAAAGAACTTCAGCAATATTTGGTTCACGTAGCAGAACAAGCCTCTATGGTGAATTGTGTATCAGAACTGCCATCCGTGATAATTCTTGATAATTTACATCATGCATCAGCGCTTGGTGATGTGTTCTCGTGCCTTTTAAGCGCGGGACCAGCGTCAAAGTTACCCTGCATCATTGGGACCATGTCGCAAGCTACGTGCAACACGACAAATCTACAGCTTCATCATAATTTCCGATGGGTGCTAACAGCTAATCATATGGAGCCCGTCAAGGGTTTCCTGGCTCGCTTTCTTCGTCGGAAGTTATTTACATTGGAACTCACGGCTCATAATACCCAACCACAGCTATCTAGTATTTTGGCTTGGTTGCCCACTGTGTGGCAGCACATAAACCGTTTCTTAGAAACACACAATTCTAGTGATGTAACTATTGGACCGCGTTTATTTCTTTCATGTCCGTTGGACATGAATGATTCCCAAGTCTGGTTTACGGATGTGTGGAATTACCACTTGGCGCCATATCTAGTCAATGCTGTACGGGAAGGTGTGCAGCTCTATGGGCGTCGCGGTGGTGTTTGGGTTGACCCATCCACATACATACGCGACACATATCCTTGGCCAGTGGGTCCCACAACGGTACCCTCATTGCGTCAGATAAATGCTGAAGACGTGGGACTTGAGGCAGGACCAACTGGCAATAGTGAACAGCAAGATCCACTAGTTAGTTCCTTTTTAAATATGCATTTTGTGATGTAGAATAATTTCAATTTTTAATTTGTATTTTTTGAGAATTTCTTTGAGTGTAAAATTATTTTTTGTTTAATAATTACTTAAAACGACAATCTTTTTGATATGATCAATTTTTAATTTCAGCTAAACATGCTAATGAGGCTTCAAGAGGCTGCCAACTATAGCAACAACCAGGATCAAGAATCAGATTGTGCCAGTCTTGATTCAAACATCACGCAAGATAGTTTTGCAGGGGGCGATTAAAGTCATTTTAGAATTTGGAAAATAATTATTAATTTTGTAAATGGATGGTTCTAGTATTCCTCCATTTATTGTATATTTATCTTTTATTTTTATGTGTTGTTGTTTGAAATTTTTATGAATTAATTCACAATCTTAATAACTTAGGAAATTTTCATAGTTCAATTATTTAGTTGGCGCATTTGAGCTTTTTATTAAATTACGAGGTAAAAATCAAAGTTCTAACATTCGTCCAAGAGTGGTCTTTTACAAGTATTTTTTTTCCTTTTGTTGTTTTCACTCCTAGGAATTTCATTAATGATTTAACAATTTTAATTCATTTATGAATATCACTCAAACTACATACATATACAATACCATTTTGACTCATAATTGAACTTCCATTACTATTAAAGAAAATTTACCACACTGGATCATAGTATTTATATCAAATTTAAAAGGCGAGGAAAAAAACAACCCTAATATTTACACTCATTAAATAGCTACATACATATTATACAGTATAAAAAAAACAATAATACTTATAAAAGAAATTTAAAAAATTGATATGAAAACGAATTCGCATAAATTTTATACTTTCATAAACAACAAACACAGTGCTTTGGAAAGAAATATTGTGAAATAAATTTGATTAACATACTCTCTAAAATAAAAGTGTATATAATGAGGGCTAAATAACTTGATAATTCAATGAAACAATAAAATATAATATTTCCAGTATATATCTTGAGTGTTTTATTTGACAATGTTTTTTTTTCTTTTTGACTCATCTACGTTAATCAATTATTATTAAATAGAATATTTCGAAGGACTTTTACTTTCTCTTCAGTTTTTTTTTCCCGAGAATAGTTTGTGTAGGTGAGTTAGAAGATTTGGAAAAACACAAGTGACTTAATTTAGATTAGATAGACATATTTATAATATTTTACAGTGTAGCTTTTACTACTCGAACTCAAACAAAGAACACTAAATCGATTTTTTTTCCAATTTGTCACCGTCACCGCTCTCGAGCTTAAACGGTAAAAGATATCAACTTCCGGTCTTCGGTGACCCCCAATACAAAACAAAATCTCCAAATTTTTCTTCTTCTGCACACCCTTTAACCCCATCAAAATCTTTTTTTTTCTCAAAATTGGCCAAAGTTTTTTCAATGATTATCGGATATGTTTTAGAGGTAGTCCAGACGACTATTTCGTCTAAACATACATGACCGGAAAATTCACCATTTTGAAATATTGAAGGAGAAAGGTCAATCACATTGAAGAACTCATAATTTAACCGTTTTGGTTAAATTTGGATATTTTTTTAGAAAGATCTCGACTTTTCTTATAAATTCAAATCTTTATCAATTCTTTCTGCGACAAGTAATAGTAATTGATTTATTTTTCTCAATTATCCCACTTTATTTGCGCATAAAGTAGGTTACTTCTTGACCTATTTTCTAGTTCAACATTATTTGTCGCACACCACATTCTGTGTTAATCCGTTAAAAATATACTCTCTTACGCTGTCTATTTATTGGCCTTGGAAATTCCAAGAAGAAATTTCTGTACAATATTGGTGTCTGAGGACAAAATGTCCGCCTTGGCCATGTCAAAAACATATCCAAAAATGAAAAGGATCGATGATTTGGTTCTTGAGATATTCTCAAAAGAGTGGTTTCTGGAGGACAAGGAGTGGGATGAGAGGCAATTGCATATGTTATTTCGATTCCTTAAATTGACTTTTGGGGGGTACTCAGAACAATAAAAGTCGCTAACTTTGTCTCTTTGGTCAGAAAATTAATAAGAAGAAATTCTGCTCTTCTAACCAGATTATTAGCACGTGCAAGAAGAAGAGGTCGGGCGTCGTTGAGATGTATGGATGAAATGTCCGCTAGGACACTCTCTAAAACATATCCAAAAATGAAATGCATCGATGGTCTGGTTCTTGAGATATTCCTAAAAGAGTGGTTTCTGGAGGAGAAGCATAGACGTTGGGGTGAAATTGAAGTGACATTTGGATTCCTTGGATCAACTTATGGGGGAGTACTTAGAACATTCCAAGTCGATATCTTCATTAGTTTGTCCAGAAAATGAGATAGAAGGATTTCTGTCATTTTTTTCTATGCGTTTAATATTTTAAAATTCTTGCAAAAGTCGATGAATAAAAAAAAGGAAGATGCCCAAAAAAAAAAGTTTCTTCTACAAATTATACCCTTTGAGTTCCTCTAACGAACAGTCCAAGTGCGAGAATTGTGGGTCACTCCTGGTCCCAGCAGTAGATGGTCAAAAATGACGCTGCAAAAAGTGTCTTCTTAGACATAAATGGTTCTGGATGACCATGATTTACCCATAGCCAATTACATATACCAGATTCTGAAAGCTAATGAACCTAGCTTTCCAACAATAGTTCACTCATCCAATTATGTTCATCAGGAGCTGAGATATACCACTCCAAACTTTTTACCTCTTCTACTGACTGAATATATGAACTCATCTAATATATGTTAGATGAGATCATATATTCTGTCACTAGAAGAGGTTGAAAGTTTGGAGTGGTATATCTCATCTCCTGATGAACATAATTGGATGAGTGAACTATTGTTGGAAAGCTTGGTTTATTAGCTTTTAGAATCTAATATACTTAATCTGCTATGGATAAACCATGGTCATCCAGAACCATTTATGTCGAAGAAAACATTTTTTGCAACGTCTTTTTTGGCCATCTACTGCTGGGACCAGGAGTGACCCACAATTCTCGCACATGGACTGTTTGTTGGAGGAACTCAAAAGGTACAATTTGTGGAAGAAACTTTTTTTTTGGACATCTTACTTTTTTTATTCATCGACTTTTGCAAGAATTTTGAAGTGTTAAACGCAAGAAAAAAAATACAGAAATCCTAAAAGAGTGGTTTCTGGAGGGGAAAGATAGACGTGGGGATGAAATTGATGTGATATTTGGATTCCTTGGATCAACTTATGGGGGAGTACTTAGAACATTCCAAGTCGATATCTTCATTAGTTTGTCCAGAAAATGAGATAGAAGGATTTCTGTCATTTTTTTCTGTGCGTGTAAAATGTTAAAATTCTTGTAAAAGTGGATGAATAAAAAAAAGTAAGATGTCCAAAAAAAAAGTTTCTTCCACAAATTATACCATTTGAGTTCCTCTAACGAACAGTCCATGTGAGAGAAAAGTGGGTCACTCCTGGTCCCAGAAGTAGATGGCCAAAAAAGACGTTGCAAAATGTGTTTTCTTCGACATAAATGGTTCTGGATGACCATGGTTTATCCATAGCAGATTAAGTATATTAGATTCTAAAAGCTAATGAACCAAGTTTTCTAACAGTAGTTCACTCATCCAATTATGTTCATCAGGAGCTGAGATATACCACTCCAAACTTTCAACCTCTTCTAGTGACAGAATATATAATCTCATCCAATATATATATATATATATAATACGAATATTTTGAAAGCGTTTCACTATACGATTACAGTAACTTTGTTCATAAATAAAAGGGAGTGACATACCGCACTTATTTTACAAGAATTTTCTTAATTTTCAATTTGCTTGAAGAATTCATCCTTTAGTTCTATGACTAGGAGGAAGTGGGGCACCTTTGAAATTGGGATTTTTCAAATATGTTTAAGTGGAACTGAGCCATATCAAAATGTACATTATTTAGTTTTTCAGTCTGTGAAACTAAAGTATATCACGATAAGGCACAATTTTATTTAAAAATAGGTGAAAAAACAAATTTTAAAGGTGCCCCATTTCCCCCTAAACGTTGCTTTGTAACAGTTAGAATATGTAACAGTTAGTATAGTAATGCATAATGTATTAGGGGGAAGTGGGCACCTTTGAAATTGTGATTTTTCTCCTATGTTTAAGTGGGACTAAGCCAGTTATCATAATGTAATTTTGCTTCTCAATCTGTTTGCGAAGCTAAATTAAATCACGATAAGGCTCAATTTTATTTAAAAATAGATGAAAAATCCCAATTTCAAAGGTACTTCACTTTCAAAAGTTCCCCACCCCCACTTCCCCCTAAAGCATAATTTTTACAATCTGACCTCTTATTTTATCATATCACTATCTGAATAATTTTTTTCTTGTATTTTGAGATATTTTTTTTTACATCTACACAAAGTCATTCCAACAAACACATCCACTGTTTTTTAACTATACGTAACGTACTTCCCAATATGAAAGTTGTTTTGTATTGCCATTATTGTCAACTTACAATATTGTGTATGGGTGTGGAATTTTGTAAATAGCTTAAAATATTTCTAAATGTGTCAGTTTATTAACAATATATTTGTGCGATACAGTGAAACACTTAAATCACTCTCATTTTCTCTGGTGATATTAGCAATTAAAGTTCTACACGTCTTTGAACAAGAGAGATAAATCTATTTAAAATTTGTTGCTATATAGATTGAAGATTAACTATTGCACTTTTTATATATATTTAAAACAATATTAATAAGTATATTTTGAAGAGTGTTATGAAGATTTGTTGATATGCCTTATATGCCTCTGCTGTTACTATTTCAGCCAGTATACAAACCCGCGTCTTCACATTACATGTATTACTTGTTGAATACATCTCCTACAAACTAATCGCGAAAGGAAAATCAGTCAATCGTTAACATTCTAAGTGTACGGGAATACTTTGCGAAAGGCATTAAAAAAAGGTGACATTAGGATGCAGAAAACAATTGCATTTTCGTCGATGAAAGGATATGACGGTCGATTGTCTTACATTTGCCGTAGATGGTATCAAAGTGAGGGAGGTGTACATGGATATAGGAGTAAAGTAAGAAAATCCTTTGCGGGTGAGTATAACATTTCATCAGTTATTAGGTCTTACGGGCATTATGCAACGTAAATGGTAGAGCCTTTAATATGTGCTTGAGCATCTCTTATCTCTCTTGACGGCGATGAAATATTTCAATTGGAACGTGTCCGATAAGACAAGACCCTCTTCTTGAGTATCAAGTTATACTATATCAAGTCAGGCAATTTATGAACAAATCATCAATTCAATCCATTAATTGTTGATTGTTACTATTCTCTTTGATTAGTTCCTGAGGAGGTGCTTCAAGCGAGAAACCGTCATTGTAATATTTACCGATGGGTTGAAGCATATCGAAGTCACGGTCACAATTTAGCTCAAGTTAATCCTGTAAATTTTGCATCTCAGTATCAGTAAGTATACAATTATACCTTCTATGCCGTTACAGAATGAAAGACATATTCAACACATATAAACTAATGTGGGAGTACGTTATATAAAAAATTATTACCCAGGGATTTAAAAAATTAAAATTTTATGTTACTGCCCGAATTCAATAAACAAAAATAAACAAAAATTTTTTACAATTCTAGATCAATTCCAGAATTAGATTTCAACAAATATGGACTGAGTGAAATGCAAGAGGTTGATGTACGTGGGATTATTAGTGGAGTCATTAGTCAATTAGTGACAGTGAAGGAATTAGAGAGCATACTTAGAACAATTTATTGTGGATCAGTTGGTGCTGAAATTAATCATATTGGGGTAACAAATATAATGTTTTTTTCTAAAATTTATTTTTTGTTGAAAAATGTTAAATTATTTGCAGTCAGAACACAAAAAAGATTGGCTCAAGCAAAAATTTGAATGCATAAGGCAGAAGAAACTATCTAAAAGTGAAAGACGAGATATTGCTGAACTATTGATAAAATCTCAGAACTGGGATAATTTTCTTGCCACTAAGTTCCCCACAGTGAAACGATATGGTGGCGAAGGTGCTGAAAGTATGCTAGCATTTTTTCGTGAGATTCTTAAATTATCAGCACAAGGTACATATAAATATATAATACATTCTGTAATAATTGATAAAATTTTTGGCGGAATGATAACAAAAATTTAGAAGTCAAAGAAGTCGACCACCACCAACAAGAATTTTAATTTTTTTAGGTGATATTACACACATTGTCCTCGGAATGCCTCATCGAGGGAAACTTAACTTGCTAACCACAATGCTGAATACAAGACCATCAAAGATTTTCCGGAAATTTAAAGGACTCCCAGAATTTCCAACTGACGCTAAAGCTATGTGTGATATTGCTAGTCATTTCCGTAAATTAATTTATTTATTAGAATTATAACTCACAGAACGCGATTTCTAATTTTTCTCAATTTAATTTTAACTTTTACTAGATGTGACTGAGGACTTAAACGTAGATGGAAAAATAATCCATTTTAGTATGTTACATAATCCATCTCATTTGGAAGCAGTAAATCCTGTTTCTATGGGCAAGACTCGTTCAAAGCAACAATCTTTTCGAGATGGTGCATTTGGGGATGATGAATCGAAAGATTTTTCCTCATCAGTTTTAAATCTACAACTACATGGAGATGCTGCTTTTCCTGGTCAAGGTGTAAATCAGGAATGTCTTTTTATGGCGGGAACTCCACACTTTGATATTGGAGGAACTATCCACATGATTGTGAATAATCAGGTACAAGACTAGTACCTTGTTTTATAAAATGTTTGTAAATAGTATTAAATACTAATTTTATAGATAGGATTTACAACACCTGGTGATCGTGGCAGATCAAGTCAATATTGTTCGGATTTAGCCAAATCAATTGATGCTCCTATTTTTCATGTCAATGTGGATGATCCAGAAGCACTTACATTAATTACGCAATTGGCTTTTGAATACCAGAGAGAGTTCCGTACTGATGTTTTCATAGATCTTAACTGCTTCCGAAGATGGGGTCATAATGAATTAGATGATCCAACATTCACAAATCCAGCCCTATATGAAATTATTCATCACAGAAAGTAAGAAATACTGTAAATTTATTGTTTATTTTCAATGGAGAGATTTTTTAATGGAAAAACTAGTGATAAGCCTAGATCAGTTTATTGTAGGTGAGATTTTTAACGTGAGCTAACTCGGAATGTATGCAAATTCGATTTAGAGCTGAAAAGTGATATATGGGTGAAATGTAGGTTCTCTATAATTTTGCCGTAGAACTTGATCTCATCAATTACTCAGAAGCCGCGATAATCGAGGTTATTTGTTTCTGAACTAGTTTTTTCGACCAGAACGCCCCAAGTGTTCATTTGATGAACTTCAACTATATCAAAGAATTGTTGTATTATGTGAGAATTTCCATTTAAAACCCTATTTTAAGTGTCTTGGTGGAGTAGAGGCAGTCAAATTGGCATCTGAGTGATTTCAAAGCATTATTATGGGAAAAATCAATTTTTTCACACTTTAACGACAAAATCGGACAGATGGCGTAGTCTGATCGGAAAATGATGTATAGACGAAATGTAGGAACAAATGTCCTCTACAATTATGTCGAAGTAATAATCAAAATCAGTGAAGCACGTGTCGAGATAATTAAGGTTATGTGATATTGAAATTGGTTTTCGACTGTGGCGCCCCTGGTGTTGGTCCCACGAAGTTCAAATGTTCCAGAAAGTTATAGCGTTTAATGAGATCTTTCATTTAAGCCCTCAATCGTTAAAATCGATTAAATAGAACCGGAGATATGATTTTTTGAATTTCGTGAACTTTGACCCCTCATATCTCCGGTTCTATTGAAACCACAGCGCACTTACGCACCATTTTGGAAACGTGCTAGACTGGACTAGATCATACTAAAATTGTGCAAGTTAATGAAATTTTAGGCGCTATCGTGTTGTAGTCCAGTCTAGGAAATATTAATTAGTTTATTCGAACAAAATGGATCGACTTAAGCAAGGGCTACAACATGCGCTGTGGTTTCAATAGAATGAACTTGTGATGTTAGAAGGGGAAGTGGCGGAGATATGAGGGGTCAAAGTTCACGAAATTAAAAAAATCATATCTCCTTCCGGTTTTATGTGACCGATTTTAGTATGATTGCTGAGGGCTTAAACGAAAGATCTCAAAATGGCCAAATGGTTCAAATTATCAGAATACAACTTTCTAGAACATTTGAACTTCTCAAAAATGGGACCAATGCCTAACAAACAAAAAAATACAGGGGCTATAAGGGGTCCACAGTCGAAAAACCAATTTCAATATCACATAACCTCAATTATCTCGACCAGTCTAGTGTTTCCAAAACGCTAAGTGCGCTGTGGTTTCAACCGATTTTGATGATTACTTCGACACCAATTGTAGAGGGGCTCCACACATTTGTCTCTATATGATTCGTCCATACATCATTTTCGATCAGATAATGCGAGACCGTACGCTATAGGGTCATATATGACTTTCTTTTTGGCTATTTACATTAATTGAAATCTAACTGGAGTCTTGAAGTGTATCGTGCACGAAAATAGATTTCAATTAATGAAATACCAAAAAAAAAACTTTTTCCCCGTGTCATGACATTAATGGACGCGAAAGAGTTAAGTGTGAAAAAAATTGATTTTTCCCATAATAACGCTTTGAAATCACTCAGATGCCAATTTGACTGCCTCTACTCCACCAAGACACTTAAAATAGGGTTTTAAATGGAAATTCTCACATAATACAACAATTCTTTGATATAGTTGAAGTTCATCAAATGAACACTTGGGGCGTTCTGGTCGAAAAAACGAGTTGAGAAACAAAAAACCGCGCTTATCTCGGCTTCTGAGTAATCGATGAGATCATGCTCTATGGCAAAATTATAGAGAACTTTCTGGTCTACGTTTCACCCATATATCACTTTTCTGTCAGTTCATCCAAAACCTTGATATTTTGGTTTTAATACAAAATTTGTATAATTTCACGAATTTGATTCAAGATAACTGAATGGCGTCCCCCAACTTCAGCTCTAAATCGAATTTGCATACATTCCGAGTTAGCTCACATTAAGAATCTCACATACATAAGCCGGTTAGGATTATCTGTCCCTGTTAGGATTATAGTAGGTGAGATTGTTAAAAATCTCACCTAATATTATGGTATATTTCACAGGTCTGTTCCGGACAAATATACAGCTTATTTAGTGTTGGAAAATGAAATGACACAGGATGAAGTGAATAAAATATCCAAACAACATACCGATTTTCTAAATAACGAACTTAATCAGTTGAACTCTTATGAACCAGAAAATTGGTATTTTAAGAAACAATGGTCAGGCATGAAACAAGCTGGTCGAGAAATAACTGTATGGGATACTGGTCTTGATTATTCTCTTCTTGGATTTATTGCTGTAAAAAGTGTTGCTTACCCTAAAAATTTTGTAAGTTATTTTTTACATGTTAGTAGTTTGAGAAACTCTATTCCAATCTTTGACCAAGTTTAATAGTTTGCTTTAACGCATGATCAACAATCCCATAAAATTTTGGTTTAATCAAATTTTATCAATAAATAGTTCAACTATTTGTCTAATTAATAATAAGTAATTTAATCTCATTGCAGTATGATACCTATGTTTGAATATTCAATATGATTAAATATTCAAATACAATATAAAATTCAAATATTTTTGTTTTGTTTTCTGATAATATTCTCTGTAAATAATGATCTCTGTAGAAAATGGGTTAATTTAACTGCAGCTAAACTTTATCTGTGATTGCACGAGAATTCTAATTTAAAAATCCTTTTATGTTTTTTAGACTATTCATAAACACTTGGAAAAAACTCATGTGTCCGGAAGAATTAAGAAGATTGCTGAAGGTCGAATCGATTGGGCTACAGCTGAGGCAATGGCATTCGGAAGTCTTATGTACCAGGGCCACAATGTACGTCTTAGTGGAGAGGATGTTGGACGTGGTACTTTTTCACATCGTCATGCAATGCTCGTTGATCAGAAAACTAATGAAATATACATTCCACTAAACTCAATGGAAGGCGGTTTGGGTGGCAAGCTGGAAATTGCCAATAGTATCCTGTCGGAGGAAGCAGTACTTGGTTTTGAGTACGGAATGGCAATAGATAATCCATACAACTTGATTATTTGGGAATCACAATTTGGAGATTTTTTCAATGGAGCTCAAATTCTGTTTGATACATTTATTAGCAGTGGAGAAAGTAAGTGAGCCTTTGTCTATCGCATTTCTTTTTTAATATAATAATATGATATGATAATTCTTTACCATAGCGAAGTGGATGATTTGCAATGGACTTGTCGTCCTTCTTCCGCATGGATACGACGGAGCAGCATCTGAACATAGTTCTTGTCGTATTGAACGCTTTCTTCAAATGACTGACTCAAGTGAAACACAGCCCGATGGCGATGATATTAATATGCAAGTGATTAATCCAACAACTCCAGCTCAGTATTTTCATTCACTGCGTCGTCAAATTGTACGAAACTTCCGGAAGCCTTTAATAATAGTTTCACCAAAAGTGTTGTTGCGACTCTCAGATGCTATTTCAAAACCAGATGATTTCAGGCCAGGTACTTTCTTTTTACCCGTGATTGGAGATTCTTTTGCAAATCCATCAGAGGTAAAGAAAGTAATTCTTTGTTCTGGGAAACATTACTACAACCTCAATGCCGAGAGGAATGCTAGGGATCTCAAAAATGTGGCTATTATTCGAGTGGAGTCACTATGTCCTTTTCCTGTTCACGAGCTCAATACTGAATTGGACAAGTATAAAAATGCTAAGAGTAAGTGCATATCTTCTAAATTTCATCTTTTAAACTCTGATTATATGTAACACATTTTTTGTAATAATTTTTAGACTTTATATGGTCTCAAGAGGAGCACAGAAACATGGGAGCATGGAGCTTTATAAAGCCACGCTTCGAAAATATGCTAGCAAGGAAGATTAAATATTCTGGTAGATATGCAGGAGCAACTCCAGCTGTTGGGGTTGGTTCTTGGCATCAGCAAGAAGCTCAGTTTGTCGTAACGGATCCTTTTGATATAAAATAAAGAAAATAAGTGGACAATAATTTAGTTAAAAATCAACAAAAAGATCTTTTTATCACTACAAGGCCAATAAAAATCAACTTTTATTATTAAAAACTTAGTTGATTAACACTGACGAAAATTTAATATATTCTTATATAATTGCGTAGTATTGTAAATTATATTTATTAATTATAAAATAAGTATTGCATTCTGGCGGTAGATTGACTATTGCAGTCCCTTGTCATTCAAACGGTCAACTTAATTTTTCGGTATGTATTGACCTCCCAAAATTATAGGCTTAATTGTAAAACATTATATCCTAGAGCCAATATACTCGGATTTAATACCCTAAATTAAACGGTCATATGATGCTGTGGAAGACTCAAGGGTGCTTTGTGGAGGTAAAAGGACATTTTTTTTATGGGGAAATTTTTGGCATCCTGAAACGGAAGGCCATCACCATCGTCATTTCGTCAATCTCAGCTTTTGTAATCACAGGTGAAATGCGACCTCGTCAGATCGGGCCCAAATTTTGGATATACACGTTTTGACACTCATAGATCACGAATATCATATGCGCCAAAAATCGATTTTCGTCGACGTCCTCTCCCGTCCGTCCGTCCGTCCGTCCGTCCGTCGTATAACCACTTCTGGAGAGAGAACGGAAATAGATATCGACAAGCGGTTTTCGGCAAAGGTTAAATGTCGATGGGCGGCTAGAAGTAAGTGATGTCAGATCCACCCCCACCCCCTTCACCGCCATTTTGAAACACCCCCAAATTTTGTTTTCTCAATAATTCAGCCCCTATGGCATGGATCGATCTCAAATTTTAATATGTTATAGCTGGACCCAAGAGCTTTCGATCGATATCAAACTTAATCCCCTCCGACGCCCCTGACACGAGCTATGGGGGGTCAAAAATTCAATTTTCAAATGGCCACATCTCCGCTTCTAATTATCGGATTTGGAAAAATTTCGGTGTTTTGGAAAGCTCTCGTTGAGTACTACAAGCCTCATGACATCCCAATTTCATCCGATTTAATCGAAAGTCCAATTATTCGAAAAATCGATTTTCGATTAATCGATCTCGAATATTTCGAAAACCAGATGATTCTTTTTCTTTAAATCCACCAGTCTATGGTGATTTGTCAATTTTTCGTGTGTCTGTGGTGGAGCATTTTGCAGTGGAAGTTTGGAGAATTTGTTTGGGTGACTTTTTTATTAGTGCAATTCACAAGTTTCCAGTGGATATTTCGTGATAAAATCCGATAAACTTTGATAATCAGGTGCATCATTGATATTTAACAATGAAGTGTATAGTGGTGAATTGCAATTCATCCGATAAAAAGGCCGGGAGGAAAATTTCCTTCCACAGGTAAGTTTTTGTTTCTGTCAATATTTTTCTCCAGAAATTAGCCCAAAAATAGCAGTGAGGTGCATAAAGGAAGTGCTACTGTTTTAGTTTTTTAAGATTCTGATCCGTTTAATAAAGCATTGTGTTGAAATGAGGAGATGCTTGCCCGTGAGAAGTGAAGAAAAAAATTACGCAATTAACGCCATTGTTTTCTCCAGTCTCCTCGGCTATTCAACACTGTTCCAGTGCTGCACTAGGGGGAAATACTTTTTTTAGTTAATTTTTTTTAACCACTCATTATTAGGTGAGATTCTTAACGATCTCACCTACTTTTTTTTCAGCAATAATTCTTCATAATTTTTTTTTTAAAATATTTTCACTGAACTTATTTTATCACAATAAAATATTTATAAAATAACTGTCAGAGATATATAGAGAAATTTATTTGGTTTTTCAACAAATTTATTCTTCCACCAAAATAAATATTAAAATATTAAATATGAATTAAAAATATTGAACTTATTCTTATAAACTAGTTTTGAATATTTTAAAGAAAAATTGGGAGAAAGATATCACAACTCACATAAAAAAACAATAAAATTAAACAAACAAACTTATGAAGGAAATGATATAAAATAGTTTTTTATTTAAACGTAATTAACGCTTAATTTTAATTATTTTTTTTAGTTTCTATAGAAAAGAAAATTTTAAATATATTTGTTTATTCAGAGAAAGTTAGAAACAAGCCTTCTTTTCGGCTATTATAATTAAGAAATTAAAAAAAATAACACTGTCTTCAATTTACATTATTCTATAACTATATTATTTTTTTTTATTAAAAAACGGTCACTCAGGTAACAAATGAAATTTATATTTATCGAAATTTAACACATAAACATTAAAATTTAACATAAAATTTAACACGTAAGATATAAAAATATTAAATTAATAAGATTTAGTAAAAGATATTAGTCTTCGTGGCGGCATTTTCTATTCCAATGTCAAGTAATTTTTTTTTTTAGATTCTTTTTTAGAATTTCATTAGCAATATAAGGTTTTTATAGGTTTAATTAAATTTAAATTTCATTTTCAATTTCAAAGAAAATTTTAATTTGACAGATAGAGACAATTATATCTGATTTTGGTTTGAAAAAGTGAGAGGTTATAATTTCGTTCAATTGAAATTCACTAAATTGAAATAGTGTACTAGCTCTATAAGAGGGATAAAATAGTTTCTTGGTACAACAAATACATAGATACGATGAATGA
>NC_077224.1:30605904-30631457 GCF_024763615.1 Phlebotomus papatasi
AGGTATCTCTGATAGTAACCCCATGATGTTTTCTTCAAAAATTCAGAGTCGGCTGGTTACAGAAGGCATACAGGCTTCAAAACCAACCGCATTTTAATGAAAGTGGTAAGAATAATTACTTGGTTTGCAGGTTTCCATTGCCACAGTGGGGCCGAAGTGGCCAAAACCTATTTTTTTCAACTTTTTTTAACTGCACCAAAAGTATTTTTATTTCATTTGGCATTAATTGAAGATCATTTTCCCAAATTTTCATTAAGGTCGGTTGAAAATTGTAGCCTGGAGAAATTTTTAAAGTCACCTCTTCTGTGAATTTTTTCGTTATTTTGGACTTCTTAGAGACATATTCATGCACCTGAATGGTACAGCCAAGTGTATTTTTCTGGAGAAATTATAAAATATTTATACAGAATACGAACCACTGAATTGAATATGATCATTTTAAGTTATCCTTGTAAGGATTTTCAAGGATTTGTATTATGACAAAACATACAAACTAGCAATTCTGAAGATTCATCAAAGGTTCTACTTATGAAGCCGCTACTTGCCGCACTTCTAAATAGCAGAATTTTTCTCTATTTTTAATCTACTTTAAGAGAATACTAAGCTCATTTTGCGCAAACTTGCGCACAGGACCTTCCCAAGCAATTTTCTGAGAAAATGCGCACCAAAAGTGGCGTTTTTATTAAGCAGACTCCGCGAAAAAAGCAATTTACAAATATAATAGTAAAATTTTGAGCTATATATATATATATATATTGCTACTTCTTTAACTCCGAGGGTTATATTTTTGTATAAAAGTTTGAAAATCTTAGTGTGTTTTTTTTTATAATCTTTTGTTATTAGTTTATTTGATCCGTGATTTTAGTAAGTGATCAAGTGATTTTTTACGTTCTCTGGGGTGGTTTTCAGTGAATATGGAGACCAGGGCTAAAGATAATGTTTAACTTCTTAGATATTCTTCAATATTTCACAAATTTCCTTTCACTTTCGAAAAATTTTTAGATCTTAAATTGAAGATTGAGGAGATTTTAAATACAGTCACGAACTTCCCCTCGCAAATGCTCCAGGTATATATAATTTAAATTTATTTTGACATGATACTACATTTCATAGATTTTTTTTGATAAACTTTTAAATCAGCTTGATTTTTTAATTAAGTATTTGGCCAATATTTTGAAAATTCCTCTATGCCATATGTATCAGATGTTAACGTAGCTGCGCAAATTGATTTATTTTATATCAAAATACCATTCTTATTGTAGGATTTCGACAAATGTGGACCTCATTAATGGGCTTATGGTGTGGTCAGATCCGATAATTTCACATCATCGTCATCAAATAACGAAAAATAAGAAATAAGAAGTGCTTACTGAAGAAGTTCGAGAACTTCTAAAAACATATTAATTGTGCAAATAAAAAAATATCACTCTTAGTCAGTTTATGACAAATTTCTTAATTAGTGTATGTAATTCTTTTTATTTCATGGGTTACATCGGTTACATCAATTCTCTATTTCTGCATGAACTGAAAAAGGGTAATATAATAAGCTAAAAAAATCAATCTTCCACCAACCAAACTGGACATATGTATCAAATAGTAGTCTTCCTTCAGTGACATTTCATAAGTTGATATTACGCGGAGATGTGGTTTTTCCTTTCTCCCTTTACTCTTTTCTTTACCATCGAAATCCTTTTTTTTTATTTCGAAAACGCTTTCAAAATTTTCTTTTATTTTCCGATGTGTTTCAAAATTTGACATCGCATAGACCAGCAGTATTAAGTAAACTGCGGTCAAGAAAGAGTTAAAAATGAGCAGTCAAAGTGTTTTAAGCAAAAAAATGACAAATAATTTAAAGTAATCGATTTTGCTATTAGGGGAGAGTTAGAAAAAAGTGTTGAAAAGTTTTACTGGAAAATTCGAAATAGTTTAGTGGCAAAAAATTGTCGAGGTATGGCAAATCTAATGATAAAAACTATAAGATCCTTTTCCTTTTACAGGTTCATAAACCGATTCATAAATCACTCAAAAAATCCCTCCAAATATAATTTACGAGTAGTACAATTGAATTTAGAATAAAAATCGGTTATCGGTTATGAACCGGTTCATTACCGGTTCATAACCGATTGGAACCGGTTCAGTTTTGTCGGAAATTCCGAGACCTGTCCAACGACCCCAAACATGACTCCAATCGCTTGATAAATGCGCTTTCTAGATCCTTTATAACTTTTGACCTTGAAAATCCGTTATCAGGAATGATTCAACGGGATGTTTGTATATGGACAAGATGTCCGCCTGTTTAATCTCTAAAACATATCCAAAAATGAAAACAATCGCACTGCACGTTTTCGAGATATCATAAAAAACATAATTTTGGTGGGTAGGGGAGGGGTGGGGGGAAAATGAGGAGCATATTAATAATCCCAGAGTAGACTTATGGGGGGGTGCCCGGAAGGTCCCAAATCTCTATCTCTAACCGTATGCCTTACAAAATATATTTTGTTGGTGTTTACTGGTTCTATGTAAGTTTACCCGCCTTTCCCCTATGATTTTTCAATTTTTGCTATCAGAATTGGAATCAGGGACCCCAAATTAGCTATATATGACCTTTTCACCAGAGAGCTGGGGTTTTGGCCACTTTTTGTATGGAGCGGCCCCACTGTGTGGTAAACAAAACCAATCTGGTTAAAAGGTTGTAAATTCACTTGGAGCACGCTAAAAACGTAAAAATACAACCTCTTACGCAGTTTGGTTTTGCTTACCAATGGAATCTTGCGAGCCAAGTACCTATTCTTATATTTTCTTTCATTTTGAGTTTGATTTTCGAAGCATTTGAAGCTTGTATGCCCTCTGTAACCAGCCGACTTTAAATTTTTGAAGCAAAGATCATGGGGTTACTATCAGAGATACCTAGAATGCGGTTATCGACTTTCTGAGTCGAAACCCTGGGTCTACCAGTAGCGTTTTTCAGATGTACTCGTGCCTCATAACTATAATATTTGACCATTTTATGTATAACTTTTCATGAATTTCCATAAAATTTGGCAATTAAGCGACGCCGATTCCTTCCAGCAGTATCTCTGGACAATATCCCACCTTTCAACTTTTTGTAATTTGCCATTATAACCTAAATTATGAATTATCAAAAAACTGATTATTTCTTGTTATTTATCATCACTTTTACACCTATATATTTACCATTGACAGCCTTAAAAGTGTACAAATCCACCATTTGCCTATCAAATGACATAAGCTCAAAATGTAACCAGTTTACATAAAGTTGGTTGCAGGTTTTCACCATTTTGAATTAGTTTTTTTAATGAGGCAACAAACTTTTGATTTTTCAAAAATGACCAACTTTTGGAAAACAATTATTTTTGATATGAAATAAAATTAATTATTTTTTTTGAAAATTATAAATAATATTTACGGATTGCAAGGAACTCATCTGCAAAAAGAAAAATTTGGAAAAGTATTTTTTTCTATCATTTTTTTCACTTGATTTCTCAAACATCCATTAGGCAACAAACTATTGACACTCACTGTATGTAGGCCAAATCTGTCAATCTGTGTGTCAGGCTTGCTTTTGGTACTACACCCTGAAAAATTTACCCAAAAAATTTTGACAGATTTTACCCATTTCCATGTTTTACCCATTTACATGTTTCCCAACTTGTTGTTAGAACTTTGATGAAGAAATTTTCAAATTATTAACATCGTAGAATAAAAGTTGTTTAGTCCGCTAGAGGTCACTTTATTGTACAGAATACATTAATACTGAAATTCAAATCGAACAATAAAATAGAAAAATTGTTATTTATAGTTTCTAAATATAGCATTAGTTCCACTTATTCGATTTATAGGTCACACTCATTTACTTGAATGAAAGTGGTCCTAATACGTTCTTGAAACATAATTTCACTATTGACATATTCTGTGAAAAATAGATATTCGACGTAAAGTAATTATTTGAACATTTCTACATCAAAATTATTTGCACAAATTGAAATAAGAAAAATACAAAAGATAAAATAATGTAGCAAGAAGTGACGGAAACACTAGACCTTTCTTGACTTTCGCAATTTTATTCTTTACGACGTTTCGAGGATGAATGTCCTCTTCATCAGGTATCAAATTTTGTTGGGAAAATCACGTACAGGTGGGAAATGGTTACACTTTTCTTGGACTTGGATCACAGATTGCACTTGGAAGTTCACCATTCGACTGATCGACACAGAAACCTGTGTCAATCAGTCGAATGGTGAACTTCCAAGTGCAATCTGTGATCCAAGTCCAAGAAAAGTGTAACCATTTTCCATTTTACGAAACGTCGTAAAGAATAAAATTGCGAAAGTCAAGAAAGGTCTAGTGTTTCCGTCACTTCTTGCTACACCCCATCGGACCGAAATTCTTCACATCGATAAAATAATGGTTTTTGCAGGGGAAGTTCTATTATTTTGGCCACCACTGTATGTAAGAAAAGGAGTTGCAAAACGTCTCAGGCTTTGCGAAAAAAAAGAGCAAAAATGTGAAAAATCTAGAGATGTAAAAAAAAGAGGTTGCAAAACATCTCCGGCCTTGCGAAAAGCTTGAACTTGTGACTTAGATACTATACCTCAAAAGTTTTTTCGTATCATTAACTCTTTAGGCACGAGAAGGTCAAAAATCTGAGGTCAGAAAGAAATCACTTTTTCTAACGTTTTAGAGCAAAGCATAGGGAATTCTGGAAGTTGAGATGAGGATCTGGGAGACTTTGACCGTTGACTGGGAATTCTTATGTGGTGCACCTGATTCGGTATCTATCTCACTATCATCCTGCACTGAAATCATTGAGTAAGTTTTTGCTGGTGCTGGCCAGCTACCTAACTTCCAAAATGCTTACGTGAAGAGAATTCTGGAAGTTGGGATGAGGATCTGGGAGACTTTGACGGTTGACTGGGAATTCTTATGTGGTGCACCTGTTTCGGTATCTATCTCACTATCATCATGCACTAAAATTATTGAGTAAGTTTTTGCTGGTGCTGGCCAACTACCCAACTTCCAAAATGCTTAAATACAAAATGCACCTTCTGGAAGATTGGGATGAGGATCTGAGGGACACTGACTGTCGACTGGGCATTCCCACATGGTACATCAGACTAGGTATAGAATAGAATAGAATATTTATTTGATTAATGCCCCCGTTGAATGCAACAAGTTGGGGCTATACAGTATTATACATTTTAATATAAAAGACAGACATGTTGAACGAAAAGTATACAATCAGATGCTTAACAAGACGAAAAAAAAATGGAAGTGCTACAGAGTTATAATAAAAATTAATTTAATATTTAAATTTTAATATTATTGATTTAGCGTTTGATTGGCAGAAGATATCATTAGGTGTTGAATAAAGTTTCTTTCATTTATTTGTGGATTTGTTGCTACGAATTCATTGAATGCTTTAATGGAGGAGTACGTCAATCTCAGGTATCTATCCTATTAGGTATCTATCCTACTTTCGTCCTGCACCAGAATCACTGAGTAAAGTTTTACGGTTCCTGACCAAATCCCCAACTTCCACTTTGGCCACATACAAAATGCCCCTTCCTAGAGCAAAAATTATATTAGATGAGATCATATATTCTGTCAGTAGAAGAGGTAAAAAGTTTGGAGTGGTATATCTCAGCTCCTGATGAACATAATTGGATGAGTGAACTATTGTTGGAAAGCTTGGTTCATTAGCTTTCAGAATCTGGTATATGTAATTGGCTATGGGCAAATCATGGTCATCCAGAACCATTTATGTCGAAGAAGACACTTTTTGCAGCGTCATTTTTGACCATCTACTGCTGGGACCAGGAGTGACCCACAATTCTCGCACTTGGACTGTTCGTTAGAGGAACTCAAAGGGTATAATTTGTGGAAGAAACTTTTTTTTTGGACGTCTTACTTTTTTTTATTCATCGACTTTTGCATGAATTTTAACATTTTATACGCATAGAAAAAATTACAAAAATCCTAAAAGAGTGGTTTCTGGAGGGGAAGGATAGACGTGGGTATGAAATTGATATGATATTTGGATTCCTTGGATCAACTTATGGGGGAGTACTTAGAACATTCCAAGTCGATATCTTCATTAGTTTGTCCAGAAAATGAGATAGAAGGATTTCTGTCATTTTTTTCTATGCGTATAAAATGTTAAAATTCATGCAAAAGTCGATGAATAAAAAAAAGTAAGACGTCCAAAAAAAAAGTTTCTTCCACAAATTATACCCTTTGAGTTCCTCTAACGAACAGTCCAAGTGCGAGAATTGTGGGTCACTCCTGGTCCCAGCAGTAGATGGTCAAAAATGACGCTGCAAAAAGTGTCTTCTTCGACATAAATGGTTCTGGATGACCATGATTTGCCCATAGCCAATTACATATACCAGATTCTGAAAGCTAATGAACCAAGCTTTCCAACAATAGTTCACTCATCCAATTATGTTCATCAGGAGCTGAGATATACCACTCCAAACTTTTTACCTCTTCTACTGACAGAATATATGATCTCATCTAATATATAAAATCCTCAAAATTGTGGTCTGGATCATTTTTTTTATTCCGTAATATTTATTATTATATATTTTATAAGTATTTTATTTATATATTATGAAATTAAATATCTTTTTCACTTCTTTTTTTGAAGGTATTTTTCTGTGTGTTAACTGTTATTTTGAAATTGCTCAGTTGTGCTCTTTTTGGGTATGATTTTTGAGTTGGGTAAAAATTTCAGGGTAGTCCCTAATTTTCCAGAAGGAAAAAAATAAATGATAATTTTTAGTACTTACAATATTGGGGCTAATATTGAGTGGGTCGAGTCGCTCCCATTCAGTCTCTATGATACTCCCATTGTCATCGAGTATGATCTCCTCTGGAACTTTACGAAAGTCAGCTGTGAAACTACGTACACTGTTCGCAAGGAGCTTTTTCGGTGGATATTCCCATATGAGGACAGCAATAACTGTTGATGCACGGACGGCAAAAGAGGAAACAGCTTCTGGTGGTGTTCTTACACGAATATTGGATGTCTTGTAATCCAATGATGACGTGATATTGCTTGTGAGATTTGCATTCCCTGGTATTGTGGAACATGTATAATTTCCAGCATCATTCATTGTAATGTTAATGATAAGCAATGAACCGTTTTCCTTTTGCGAAAAAATAGAAAAAAATAATATATTTTCAGACTTCCCATTTCAGTATTTCTTTACGTTTTATTTTTTATAGTATTACTTACAACTATAAAAAAAAACGGACTTTTTTACCTGTTGTATCCAATTGGATCTATTCTTGTGTCCTTCCTTCATCCAAATAGCAGTAAAAGGATCATTCACAACACACGGCAATATTAAATTCTTTCCAGAATCAACTATGTACTCTCGATATTCTTCGCTTCGAATCGCAGATGATGAAGACAATCGAATTAGCGCTAATAATACCACAAAATAGAAACAAATATAGTCAAATATTGGATAAATTCATATTATGATGTATTTACCTCATACCTCAGCTTCTATTGAAGATATTTGGGCAATTCTAAAATAATTTATAATCTCTAAGCTTATCAACGATAATTCACTCGCCAAAATATCTTCAACAAAAACTGATGTATAACATCGTAAATGAAAGCTTTCTTCGAATACAATACATATATAATATCCATTTATAAGTCATAGTGTAGTATTCTCTAAATTGATCTTATCTGCCTCTATCATTTAGTTTTTAGAGGAAGAGCGACAGAAAAAATATGCTTAAGAAAAATTGCTAGTCATTTAATAAAACTCTACAAGTCCCAGTTTTGTATACAAAATTATGACATTGAACATCTCTTTGGGTCAATTTGTAATTTGACTAAAGCACTCACAACAAATAAAAATTGCTGCCTTCAACAATCGTGTGCAGCATCAGCACGCGATTACTAAAACTCTGTGAAGGTGATTTTCATTAAGAAAACTGCAGAGGTTGGCTTATCAGTGCTACATGTTTCGCAGTCAAATTAGTCTGAACAATAACTTTTTTAAAACGATTATGTAATATCGCACGTTTATATAATACAGATACATAAAACATATACAATCCCTATCCTTTTTTGTGGGTGAAGCGTGTTAAAATATATTATTTATATTTATACTCATAATTTCCAATTATTCATATTTTTTTTTCTTTTCTCTGTGAAAAATGTATTAGATTAATCCATAATATAGAAAGTAAACAAAATGAAAGTGAGTAAGTAAGTAATAACACAAATCTAATGCTATAGAAAAAAATTATTTATGTTTTCCTCAAATTCCACGACGAAAAAAAATTAAATTTATGCTATCTATTTTAATTCTAAACTCAGCTGAGAGCCGATATTCTTTATTGATACTATAAATTTTGTAGTCCTTAGTGGACTAAATCATGAACTCTGTAGATTTAGGACTTTTGAAGCATGTTTTGAATAATAATAATAATAATAATAATAATAATGCTGGCACAACATTCCATGGAAGAACTAGGTCTTCCCACAAGGGGATTTCTCGAGATTTTGAATAATACTGTAAATTTTGCTGATAATTATCAAAAGTGGTTAGTACCATGGTTACTGCTGACCAAAATTGATTTTTTATTGATTATTTTGATTTTTCTACGGGCAAAATTACTGACCACATGTATATCGTTTTCACATATTATAACAAAATATCCATTTAGAAAGATATGTACATGGCATAAGGTAAATAGTTTCTTTATGGTATAAATTTTCTTGTGTCAATTTTATGCAAACTGTTTTCCAGTCATTAAGGTTTTTTTTTAGATTATCTTTAGAATAAATTAAATGCAAACCAACTTTACAGACTTCTTGTAACAAAAAAATATAATCCAGTATTAGGTGAGATTCTTAACAATCTCACCTACTAATCCTAACAAAATCTCATGTCCTCCGACCGCGCTCAAACTTGGTCAAAATGTGTTTCGCCACTTCCTGATCACGAATATATATGTGGCTATTTTACGTTCCCGGTCGGCCGGCCGGCCGGCCGTCCGGCCGCTCTTTGGAGCTTAATAGCTCCTAAACTAAAAAAGATATCGACTTGCGGTTTTCGGCAAAGGTTATATATCGTATGCAAATTGCAACATGGTGCATTGACCCCACACCCCTCCTTCCGCCATTTTTAATACCCCCTATGGCATCGATCGGGTTCAAATTTTAGTATGTTATAGCTAGGTCTTAGGGCTTTCAATCAATACCAAACTTAAGATCCCCCGACCCCCCTGACCCGAGCTATAAGTGTCCAAAAAAATTTCTTAAAATGGCCATAACTCCGGTTCTAATTGTCAGAATTTAAAAAGTGAGGGCGTTTTGAAAAGCTTTCATGAAATGCCACTTCCCCTTCTAACATCACAAGTTCATAAAACCACCGCTAGGGGCGCTATTTTTAAAAAGATTTTTCAATTTCCTAAATTAAATAACTCAAAAATGCCATTGTACATCGGGCTGAAATTTTAGTATGTTGTAGCCCTTGATTATACCTATCAAACAAAAAAATACTTAAGTCGATCCATAACTCCTGACCCCAGCTATAAGGGGTCAAAGTTCGAACATTGACCGGCCTCTATCTCCGGTTCTAATTAACATTTTGAGCTAAATTTTGGATTTTTGGTTTTGTCTCGATGAGCACTTTCAGATGGAAGTTCAAAGAGTCACCACAGGTGGCGCTGCGATAGCGTCAAAATACATCGAAATTCAAACTCATTTTTCTCAAAAATTCCTTTGTGCAAGTTAATGAAATTTTAGGGTGTTATAGTTCAGTCTAGGACGTTTCCAAAATGGTGCGTAAGTGCGCTGTGGTTATAATAGAACCGGAGATATGAGGGGTCAAAGTTCACGAAATTCAAAAAATCATATCTCTAGTTCTATTTGACCGATTTTGATTAGTAATGGCTTAAACGAAAGATCTCACCAAATTCTACAACTTTCTAGAACATTTGAACTTCGTGAGACCAACACCAGGGGCGCCACAGTCGAAAAACCAATTTCAATATCACATAACCTCAATTATCTCGACTGTCGCTAAACCGATCTTGATGATTACTTCGACATAATTGTAGAGGACATTTTTATCTACATTTCTTCCATACATCATTTTTCCGATCAGACTACGCTATCTGTCCGATTTTGTCGTTTAAGTGTGAAAAAATTGATTTTTCTCATAATTACGCTTTGAAACAACTCAGATCCCAATTTGACTGCTTCTACTCGACCAAGACACTTAAAATAGGGTTTTAAATGGAAAGTCTTACAAAATACAACAATTCTTTGATATAGTTGAAGTTCATCAAATGAACACTTGGGGCGTTCTGGTCGAAAAAACCAGTTCAGAAACAAACAACCTCGATTATCGCGGCTTCTGAGTAATTGATCAGATCAAGTTCTACGGCAAAATTATAGAGAACATTCTGGTCTACATTTCACCCATATATCACTTTTCTGTCACTCCATCCAAATCTTTGATATTTTGGTTTAAATACAAAATTTGTATAAGCCGTACTCACGAGATAACAACGCCATAGTGAATTCGGCTATAATTTCACGAATTTGATTCAAAATAACTGAATGGCGTCCCCCAACTTCAGCTCTAAATCGATTTTGCATGCATTCCAAGTTAGCTTACATTAAGAATCTCACCCACATAAGCCGGTTAGGATTATCTGTCCCTTTTAATTAAAAAAGTGATACTAAAAATTAATTAGAAACTAATTACTCAAGTTTCTGGAATAACATGCTCTTTTAAATGTACCTATACACATAAAAACTGGAATAATATACAAAAATATATGTAAAACATAAATTCAATATAATTACAGCAAAAACATAGACGTTAGTAACAAGTATCGCTAGTTACGAAAAAAAAGAAATAGAGGATTATAGTGTTGTACCACTATGTATGTATTTATAATAGAGTTGGTATGCATTTCTGTTTCAAATAAAAAGGCAAAATAATATTATGAAATATTATATAAATTTTAAAGTAATACAATGTGAACATTTTTGTTTTTATTAAATTACTCTATTTTATTATTTCATATAACGTGTAAAACAAAAAAAAATTAGTTTTTGACTCTTTCCATTACAAAATGAACTCAGTTGAACTACTTTTATATTTTTCAGACACGAAAAGTTTTCCCAAAACCGATTTTCTATGAGCATAACATGGTTATTAGATTATGTATGTAATTTTGAATTTATAGAACATTAGAAAAAATGAAAAGAACTAATTTGATTTTAAGTTTAGATATTTAGATAATCAAATATATTCATTCTTTTAATTACTATTACTTACTTCCTTTTTTTTGTTGAAAATTTTCAAGTTTAGATCGATATGCACAGATCAATTTACTACTCACATCGTTTTATATTATAAAGGAAGCTCGAAGCAACTTTAACTGTGATTTTATTTACTATTTAGGGCACTCAAGGGATTTTGTAGTGTAATTGGCAAGAGCGTAAGCTCTTGTAAGGAAAAATCTTTGGTTATATACTCTTGCGGTTGTGAAATTGGGTTCCTACTAAGTTCATTGAGTTCATACTAATTATGTAACAAAAAGGGGTGGCAAAGCGTCCGAGGCTAGCATTTAGCAAAGGCTTTCCAAATCACCAAAATTTTTCAAATTCTAACACTTTTTTGGTGCATGACATCGGATCGACTTGTCAGAATATAATAGTGGAATAAGTCGATTATTTGAAAAAAAAATCTTTTTTTTGACACCATCTACCTTTCCTGTGAATATCATACTGGAAAGTTAATTATTCCGAAAATTATAGAGGTTTCAAATCTTAAAAATCATATACTCAGAATGTAAAATCTCAGCTTAAAACCAGTCTCTTGTAAATTTGGAAACTATTTAAAATAGGAAATGACCAATGACAATCTCAGATAAGTATAATAGTTAGTTGAGATACTTTACCGGCAACTTTATAGCGTTTACAATTCACAGTGCTTGTAATTTGGAATGCGTGCAAATTCAATTGTGAGTTGAATAGCACGCATTAGAAAATTGAAAAAAAAACGGATTATTTTATACAGCTCTGCAAAATATATTGATAATAAATAACAGGTTTATGTTTATGTATACGTATGTATAAAAATGTATAAATAAAGTGAGATTGTTAAAAATCTCACCTAATATAATTTTTATATCTTTTATCCCTATAAGAACGAGAAGGTTAAAAATTAAGGGACATAAAAAAAATCATTTTTTGATGTTTTTTTTAGAGCAAAACATAACTTTAGAAGAGCATGGAAATTTTTTTTTTGGGTCACCGTAAGCCCAATCGTCCTTGAAGGGTTATTCGCAGGAATAATTCCATATTTAGGTTCCGTTCGAATGATTACTGATTTGTTTAAAAAAAAACTCCGCACTAGACAAATTTTGTTTCATCGCATATTTGAAGTCAAGGAATAAAAGTTTTATCTGAACTAACTGGTTGATATCATGTCTATGATCGAATGCAAATATGTATGTTTATTTAATGAGAAAGAATATATGCTTGTTTGGTAAGTGAGATTGAAGTGAAACTATTTCTTGATAATAGACAGATGCTTGTAGCCATATAAGGTCAACAGAAGTCTGGCAATAAATGAAATTGAATTTTAATCAATTTTAGAACGCTACTGGAAGTCTTAGAGAAATCCTATTAACATAAAGCGTTCTATTTCTCTATATTCAATCATTAGGATGTTTAGCAGATGAACTACTTTACAAAGCTACCTTATATAATTCTATAGTAAAATGGTACACAGCGTGTTCAGAATGATTTGTATTTTTTTTTAAATAACTGCTGTTAGATTGATAGGAAGAGGACGAATATGTCAGAGGGTTAATGGAATCCCATCGTTGTTGTATATACAGAACGAACAGAACAGTGTGTGATTTTCCTGAGGTAGGGGTTGCATTTCGTACATAACGTATTGCAAAAATCAATTCTGTCCACCAGCATTTTTCTGCTTCCCTTAAGACTAAAAATAACTCTCGTGAACAAGAGGTTTTGATTCTCTTTCTTTGACCTCCACTGAATTCAGTAAATATGGCTTAAAGTGTTCTCTTTACCCTTGAATTTGCTACTCATTGAACATAGAAAATTTTGAGTGCAATTGCTTTTTTTTATTCTTTGTTAAAACTCAAGATTTTAGTCTGAAAATACATATTTTGAAGTTCTTGTTTCTAAAAAAAGGATTTTAGGATGAAATGGTATAAGTTACCTTGTAGAAAAAACAGCACACTTATGGGAAAACTTAAAAAAATTGCACTGAAAGACATTCTTTTGCCATGCTAAATGGATGTTCTAATAACACATAATGTTTAAAACATTTAAAGTTATAAAAATTACACTCTAGTAAATACTGATATAGAAATATCATCTAAAGTTCTTTTTAACGAGAGTTCAGGGAAAAAATAGGAACTAAATGAGAAGAAATTTTCTCTCGGGTGCACCCTTACGTCACACAATCACTTTTTTCACTGTTTCATAGGAAAGGTTATACAAGATGATTTTTCTTCCACTGCCCACAACGAACTGATTGCTTCTGAAAATTCTACATAGGGAAAAGTGCGATTTCGCACGAGGGAGGCGAGCTTCCCACGCCCACCCTCTCAAAAGCTCTATATCTTTTCTCTTCTAAATTAACAAAAGCGCCACTCGTGATCAGTACTACAATTATATTTAGGATATTCCGGGTGGTAACTATGACAATGGTTTTATTTTACACACTTTCGTCGCGTCGTAAAAGTTTAGTCGTACTTTTTAAAATTTATTTATTTTTTGACTTAACCTTTTAAGGACGAGAAGGTTTAAAATTGGGGGTCGGAAAAAATAATTTTTTTCTGACTTTTTAGAGCAAAACAATTTTAGAAGGCCGTAGGAAAAATTTCATTTTTGGGCCACCGGTGACCCAATCGTCCTTAAAGGGTTAAGCAAAGTAGAAATCGTCGGTTCCAAAGAAGAATATTGTAAGTCTATAATGTAAACTTTACAGGAGAGAGGTTTAAAATTTGACAACTAATTTTTTTTTTATTAAATTCACTGCAATTAGCATACTTTCAGCTTATGAAATTATTTCATCATTCAAACACATTACATATCCACTGGTTAACGCTACTTTTAAGGTACTTCTAAAACTTTTAAGGTATTTAGAGTAAAATTGTGGGCAAAAATCTCGATAATTTGCCACGATGCTTTTCAGTTTTTTTTCTAACTTTTGCGGGATCTTAATCAACAAAAAATATAGTAGGGATGTAAATCTAAGGCTTCTGCATCCAATAATACTATTTTTTTTTATACTATTGTAAGTAGATTTACAATTGTTCTTTGGAGTTGACGAAAAATTCTTATTTTCTTTTAATTTACCTTAATTTGCTATTAGAGACTAGAAACTATGAAAAAAATTTGCACAAACCTAGAATTTTCCTAAACTCATCATTCATTTGCTTTACCTAGAATTACAGTAAATTTTTCCAAATTACGATATTAGCAAAAAATCGAAATCTTGACCCTAGATTAGATAACTACACATCGCAAGTGATAAAAGGGAAGGCTATAATTTACAGGTGTCATATTGTTCTTTATGAATTAAAAATAATTCAACATGATAAGCATATAATAGCGTATAATAGCATAGAATTCTCTAATTATGTCTTGACTTCATTTATTAAACAAAAACATCACAGGATAATTCATTTTCATTGCTGAACACAAATCGACAGTTAAATCAGCATTTGTCGTAACTTCCTTTTGACAACTTTACAGGAGACGAAATTTTCAGTTCAGCATTATTTTTCTTAAAAATGAAACCCGAATGCGATACTTTTGAGTCAAAATAATAAAAGTGGCACTAATAAACTGTAAGTTAACTTGAGAAAATCTTTATAAAATGATTTAAAAGCTGAGATATTGAGATATATGTTAGAAGAAACACAGTAATATTTTATCGTAACTTGCATCGTTTATAAAGCCGTAACTTCTAATGTATGGAGATTTTGGAAGCTACGACAATTTTCAAAAACACATTATATCAATTTTAATTACTCTAGTGATAATGAGTGCCTTTATTTCACTAAATTAGTCAATTAAACTGTGGTCCCTGTCCCTAAAAGCTTTTATTTAATAAATTTTATTTAATAAATTTTGTGCGCCGCATCGCTTGTTTTTTTTTTAATTAATGACAGATGGGCAGGGATTTTTCCTCACTTTTTTTTCGCACAAATATCGAATTAAAATGATTTAATGTTGCATTATTCGCAACGACAAATGCTGATTTAACTGACGAAATGCATACATGACCTCAAAATTATTTTAAATGTAACCGTTGATAACTCGTCCGGATTACGGCGATCCCGATTAGAAAGCGGGCACATGTACATCATTTTCTTTTTAAAGAATATTGTCTCATATAAGGCGTAAAAAATATCAAATTAGTGCAAAAATTGGTTCGGTGCCGCAATTTTTTGATTATTTTTTCCACGTGTATAAGAAAGCAATGAAGGTGTAAAAAATCAATGACCATGTAGAAAATCCCAGTCATAATAAATCATAAATCATAAATTTGAAAGAAAAAAAATATTAAGTAAATAATGTTACTAAAAATTTTAATATTTGTAAATACATACATACTATTTTTTTATTTTGTATATTACATTTATTTACTTTAATGTTTGTTACAATATTTTACATGTCTTTTTAAGCATTTTGTTATTTATCAGTTGGCTGCAGTGATTCGTGGAGGTTAGTTTCACTGTCATAACAAACATATCTAAAGTTTTGTTTTGGCAATTTTGATAAACCTCTTTAAAATTGCACAACATTGAATTTTGAACAATTAGAATAGTTATTTAAAAGTTTAGTGACTGTCAAATAGTGCGAAATGGGTAGTTCGAAGAAACATAAGCGGGATAAAGAGTTAGTAAGAAAGCATAAGAAACGCTCACGTTCGCGATCGAAATCTCGCAGCAAATCTCCATCCATTGAGAAGCATGAACGAAAGCACTACAAGAAGCATCACAAGGAACGTCGACACAGGAGACATAGTTCTGAAAAGGCCCGAGATGACTACCATAGTGATAGTAAGTGTTGGATGTTTTTAAACGTTTACCCTTCATTAACAGGGTGTGTCATTCCAGGTTCCGATGTAGTTGAAGTTCCCATCGCCCCTCCAGCCCCTGTGATTTCCTCCAAAAGAGCACGATCACCATCCCCAATCCCTGAGGGGGGTGCTGGAGATTGTTTATCAATTGAGGAGACGAATAAACTTAGGGCAAAGTTGGGTTTGAAACCTCTGGAGATTGAATCAGTACCCGTTACAAAAGAAAGACAACCGGCAGAAGACAAGGACAGTGATGAACCTGAGCTCTTAATACACAAAGATGATTTGGGAGAATTTGTCCATAAACCAGCCACAAATTTTGCTGCCACGAAACAAGTTGAGAAAATCAGGGAGAAGATCAAGGAGCGTCGGGAAAAACGGAAATTAGAGGCATCATTGCTCACGGTGAAGACATTAGGAGAATCGGATGAGGAAGATGATTTAATTTCCTGGGTGGATAGGAGTAGGGAGAAGGAAAGGCTAAAAAAAGAAGCAGAGAAACGTGCAAAGTGGCTTGAAGAGATGGAAGAGCAAATTGGACGAGCTTCACATGCGGACCAGGAAGATCGGGAAAGTCATCAAAAATACTATGGTATGCGCGATCTCAAAGGGTTAAGGGTGGAGCACGATGCTGCTGATTTTGGAGAAGGAAAAACTGTTATTCTTACGCTGAAAGATCAGGATGTTCTCAATGAAGATGCAGATACACTGGTGAATGTAAATCTGATGGATACTGAGCGATATCGGAAGAATGTGGAGAACAAGAAATTAAATCCCATGAATTACGGCTATGATTGTTATGCTGAAGAGATGCTGGATGAGTTGGGTCAACCAATATCTCGACCAATTCTAAAGAAGTACGATGACGAGATTGAAGGTGGGCAGAAGAAGAGTTTTACATTGGGCAGGGATCTGCAGGAGGAGCAGGAACAAAAAAGACGATTGTTGGAAATTAAGTGTAAGCTTGAAAACAAGCGCCTTGAGACGCTCAATGAGCAACTGATTAAACCAGCTAGAGATTATTACTCTGAAGCTGAGATGGCTAAATTCAAAAAACCTAAGAGGAAGGTAAAGAAAGCCAAGAGAACCCTGAAAGCTGATGATCTTCTGCCACTGCCGGAGGCGGAGTCGAGTGGTTTTAAGGATTTTGGGAGTAGAAATAAGTCGGAAAACATGAGAGATTCATCATCTATGGACATCGGCAACATCCCCATGGAGAAGGTGAAGATTGAGCCAGAAGATGATGAATTAGAGAAGATGCTCGCGAAGGCGAGACGTCTGAAGCAGAAGGAATCTTTGATTACAAAGCCCATTGATGCATCTCAACTTAAGCGAGAGATGAAGAATGAGGAGGCTGCCTCGGATGAAGAAGACGATCACATTGAGTCTAATCAAATTACCCTCAATGCTACTGCAGAATTTTGCCGGACACTTGGAGACATCCCTACATATGGTATGGCAGGAAATCGCGAAGGGAATACCAATGATTTGTTGGACTTTGAACATGAGATGGAAGTGGATGAGAAAGAGGAGGAACCCGAGGATATTCGGGGTACGTGGAATTCAGTGAATGCCAGTCAATTGGATATGGAAGAAAATTCCCAAGGGGGTGAAGATATGGGTGAAATAGCAATTCTGGATGAGGAGCCCGATGTGAGTGCGGGTGTTGCTGGTGCTCTGAGATTGGCAATGTCCAAGGGATATTTGGAGCGGGATGATAAAAATAGGCCCAGTAACTCGCGTATGGCACATCTCCAAGCCAAAAATTATTCCATTGAGGATAAAACTTATTCCGAAGATGATAAATTTGGACGTCGGGATCGGTATCACAGTGGCCCCAGTTCTGACTTTAAAGAGAAAGAAAGCTTCAAGCCCAATGTGAAGCTTGAATATATTGATGATAGTGGTAGAGTGTTGAATGCTAAAGAAGCTTTTCGTTATCTGTCGCATAAGTTTCATGGAAAAGGTCCGGGAAAGAATAAAATTGAGAAGCGATTGAAGAAGAGTGAACAAGAAGGACTTATGATGAAAATGAGCTCTACGGATACACCCTTGGGGACTCTCAATATGCTCCAGGCGAAACAGAAGGAGACCAATAGTCCGTATATCGTGTTGAGTGGCACAAAGCAGAATCTTAGTGGAAGCAGCATTGTCAAGCACAAGTCCAAATAAAAAGACTTATTGACATGCAGATACATTATTTTTTATTTTACATCAAACTGTTGATTACAATAGTAGAAAATGCAGTAATTAAGATGATATTTGATGCTAATTGAAGAGATTTGGTTCCACCGATGATATTAGATGGAAGGGCGCAGTCCTCAAAGTCAAAACTTTTTGGCTTAATTACCAAAATGTCGTTTGGTGTTATCTCTGTTAAAGGAAATGATTTATTTTGGTTTAATAATATATAATAATTGAATAATTTCAAAAAGTCAAAAAAAAATTGTCAAAATATGCGTCCATTTCCGTGCAATCCGCAATACTTTTATCATTTTTTAGGGTTTGTAAAGAAAAAAAAAAGAAATCAAAGGCTTCATTATTTCCCGTAGAGATAGCCCTCAGGGCCTTCAGGAAATTCATAAATATCTAAAATTTTAAGGGATTATGGCCAGCGCACAATAAATTTTGTTTGTAAACATGTTTTCAAAATTTCCCGTGAGAGTGAGCGAGATGACTAGATCTAGATCTCACTCACTCTCATTGAAATGTCAAAAACATGTTTACTAAACAAAAGTTATTTTGCTTAGGGCATTAGATCTAATTATGTGAATTTATTTTTATTTTGGAATTTATTTTCCAAAAATTTATCTATGTGCTTGCCTAAAAATTTCAATCCGCCGAACAAAAATTAGTTTGTTCGCATTAAGAATTTACGAATGAGATTTCTCTGCAGATCTTTTCATCTTGAAAAAAATCCAAAGTGAAATCTCTTCGACAGCAGAGTTTTCTTGTCAAAAATAAATTCTGGAAAATGGTTTTAAAACACATTTCTCGTCAAGAGAGTAGAAGAAAAAATGATGAGCGAAAAATCGTAGAGAAATTTTTTACAAAATTATGCAAGCTTAATATTTCTTTTGTTTACGAGAGCACAGAATCAGGAGTCCAGCGTGAAGGAGTGGGCCGGGAGAGGCCTTTGCCTCTTGATATCTAATATTAAAAACAAAAGTATAAAACACTTAAGACCACCTTAAGGGCATTTAGGTGTGATTCCTTCATAATCATTTAGGTGTGATTCCTTCATAATCACACCTATTGTGATACCCCGATTTTCTAAAAGTGCTCCGATCGAGCTGAAATTCACAGGGTATATGTTTTGAACATCCTTGATGCCGAAAATGGTAATCCGCTATTTTCGGGTCCGGCCGACTGTCCGGCCGTCTGTAGTATGCAATATCTCCGGTTTGGAAAGAGATATCTTCATAATTTTTTTTTAAATATATCTACTTGCGTGTACGACGATTTCTATGCTATTAGTTTTTTGAAAAACCGGTTCTAAACCAGTTTAAAACCGGTTTTTCTAGATTTTCTCGAAATTGGCCTATGCAATTTGAACCATTTTATGTTCATGACTTGAGTAGACTTGAGTAGACCAATTAAAAAAAAAATTGGAGATTGCTCCATGATTTCTCGAGATATTTCAAGTTGTAGATTGCAATTTTAAGAAATTTTGCTCGTAGCGTCGGGTGGGAAAAAAAGCGGGAGAAGTGGCGTGACACCAGATGTTGCGCCATTTCTCTCACTGTCTCCTCCTGTATGTATAGGGTAAGTGTGCCAAATTCCGGCCAGCTTGCAATTTCAGCCACTTTTTTTGTTCTTCAAATTTCCATGAACTTTTAGATTTTACGTACTCTAGAGATTATATAATGCAAAAGAATAACAAAAAATGTAGCTTCGACAAACGAGATCACGTGAAAAAGATATTGGAAGAATTTCCGAAGGGCAAGGAACTATGAGAATGAAGGTGGCCGAAATAGGGCACCAAAGCTATGTCTATATTTTTATTCATTTTAAAATGTATTAGGGTAAGTGTGCCAAATTCCGGCCAGCTTGCAATTTCGGCCACCTTTTTTGTTCCTCGAATTTCCATGAACTTTTAGATTTTACGTATATACTCTATAGATTATACAATGTAAAAAATTAACAAAAAATGTAGCTTCGACAAACGAGATGACGTGAAAAAGATATTGGAAGAATTCCCGAAGGGCAAGGAACTATGAGAATGAAGGTGGCCGAAATAGGGCACCAAAGCTATGTCTATATTTTTATTCATTTTAAAATGTATTGAGAATGATTTTAGAGTAAATAAAGACGGTGAACTGTTTACAAGGTTGCAAGCAACACTCTTTCAGAAGAAAGAATAAAAAAAACAATTTGATTTTAAAATATTACATTTCAAACTTGAGACTTTGACGTTTGCATGCAACTATGCCGAAATTTGGCACATTTACCCTAAGAATGATTTTAGAGTAAATAAAGACGGTAAACTCTACAAGGTTCCAAGCAACACTCTTTCAGAAGAAAGAATAAAAAAATCAATTTGTATTTAAAAGGGACAGATAATCCTATCCGGCTTATGTAGGTGAGATTCTTAACGTGAGCTAACTCGGAGTGCATATGCAAATTCGATTTGGAGCTGAAGTTGGGAGACGCCATTCCAGTTATCTTGAATCAAATTCGTGAAATTATACAAATTTTGTATTTAAACCAAAATATCAAGGATTTGGATGAACTGACAGAAAAGTGTTATATGGGTCAAATGTAGACCAGAATGTTCTCTATAATTTTGCCGTAGAACTTGAACTCATCGATTACTCAGAAGCCAAGATAAGCGAGGTTTTTTGTTTCTTAACTCGTTTTTTCATCCAGAGTGCCCCAAGTAGTCATTTGTTGAACTTCAACTATATCAAAGAATTGTTGTATTTTGCGGGACTTTCCATTTAAACCCCTATTTTAAGTGTCTTTGTGGAGTAGAGGCAGTCAAATTGGCATCTGAGTGATTTCAAAGCGTTATTATGGGAAAAATCAATTTTTTCACACTTAAACGACAAAATCGGAGTGATAGCGTAGTCTGAGTGGAAAATGATGTATGGACGAAATGTAAAGACAAATGTGCTCTACAATTATGTTGAAGTAATCATCAAAATCGGTTCAGCGACAGTCGAGATAATTGAGGTTATGTGATATTGAAATTGGTTTTTCGACTGTGGCGCCCCTGGTGTTGGTCCCACGAAGTTAAAATATTCTAGAAAGTTGTAGCATTTGGTGAGATCTTTCGTTTAAGCCCTCATTCATCAAAATCGGTCACATAGAACCGGAGATATGATTTTTTGAATTTCGTGAACTTTGACCCCTCATATCTCCGGTTCTATTGAAACCACAGCGCCCATACGCACCATTTTGGAAACGTCCTAGACTGGACTACAACATACTAAAATTTCATTAACTTGCACAATGCCGTTTTTGAGAAAAGTGACTTTGAATTTCGATGAATTTTGACGCTATCACAGCGCCACCTGTGGTGACTTTTTGAACTTCCATCTGAAAGTGCTCATCGAGACGAAACCAAAAAGGTAAAACTTAGGTCGCTATGTTAATTAGAACCGGAGATAGAGGCCGGTCAATGTTCGAACATTGACCCCTTATAGCTCGGGTCAGGGGTTTTAGATCGACTTAAGGTTTTTTTTTGTTTGATAGGTATAATCAACGGCTACAACATACTAAAATTTCAGCCCGATGCACAATGGAATTTTTGAGTTATTTAACTTTTAAGATTTAAAAATTTTCTTTTTAAAAAAAGCGCCCCTAGCGGTGGTTTTATGAACTTGCGATGTTAGAAGGGGAAGTGGCATTTCACGAGAGCTTTCCAAAAAGCCCTCACTTTTTAAATTCTGACAATTAGAACCGGAGTTATGGCCATTTTAAGAAATTTTTTTTGGACCCTTATAGCTCGGGTCAGGGGGTCGGGGGACCTTAAGTTTGGTACTGATGGAAAGCTCTAAGGCCCAGCTATAACATACTAAAATTTGAGCCCGCTCGATGCCATAGGGGCGGAGCTATTGAGAAAACAAAAAAAGGGGGGTCTTCAAAATGGCGGAAGGAGGGGTGGGGGGTGGGGGGTCTATGCACCAAGTTGCAATTTTCACCCGATGTATAACCTTTGCCGAAAACCGCAAGTCGATATCTTTTTTAGTTTAGGAGCTATTAAGCTCCAAAGAGCGGCCGGCCGGCCGGCCGGCCGGGAACGTAAATTAGCCACATATATATTCGTGATCAGGAAGTGCTGAAACACATTTTGGCCAAATTTGAGGTCGATCGGACGACACAAAATTTTGTTAGGATTATAGTAGGTGAGATTGTTAAGAATCTCACCTAATACCGATGTTAACAATGTAAGAACTAATGTATTAGGTGAGATTCTTAACAATCTCACCTACAAAATTTCGTGTCGTCCGATCGACCTCAAATTTGGCCAAAATGTGTTTCGCCACTTCCTGATTCCGAATATATATGTGGCTAAGTTACGTTCCCGGCCGGCCGGCCGTCCGTCCGGCCGCTCTTTGGAGCTTAATAGCTCCTAAACTAAAAAAGATATCGACTTCCGGTTTTCGGCAAAGGTTATATATCGGGTGAAAATTGCAACTTGTTGCATAGACCCCCCACCCTCCACCCCTCCTTCCGCCATTTTGAAGACCCCCCTTTTTTTGTTTTCTCAATAGCTCCGCCCCTATGGCATCGAGCGGGCTCAAATTTTAGTATGTTATAGCTGGGCCTTAGAGCTTTCCATCAGTACCAAACTTAAGGTCCCCCGACCCCCTGACCCGAGCTATAAGGGTCCAAAAAAAATTTCTTAAAATGGCCATAACTCCGGTTCTAATTGTCAGAATTTAAAAAGTGAGGGCTTTTTGGAAAGCTTTCGTGAAATGCCACTTCCCCTTCTAACATCGCAAGTTCATAAAACCACCGCTAGGGGCGCTTTTTTTAAAAAGAAAATTTTTAAATCTTAAAAGTTAAATAACTCAAAAATTCCATTGTGCATCGGGCTGAAATTTTAGTATGTTGTAGCCGTTGATTATACCTATCAAACAAAAAAAAACCTTAAGTCGATCTAAAACCCCTGACCCGAGCTATAAGGGGTCAAAGTTCGAACATTGACCGGCCTCTATCTCCGGTTCTAATTAACATAGCGACCTAAATGTTACCTTTTTGGTTTCGTCTCGATGAGCACTTTCAGATGGAAGTTCAAAAAGTCACCACAGGTGGCGCTGTGATAGCGTCAAAATTCATCGAAATTCAAAGTCACTTTTCTCAAAAACGGCATTGTGCAAGTTAATGAAATTTTAGTATGTTGTAGTCCAGTCTAGGACGTTTCCAAAATGGTGCGTATGGGCGCTGTGGTTTCAACAGAACCGGAGATATGAGGGGTCAAAGTTCACAAAATTCAAAAAATCATATCTCCGGTTCTATGTGACCGATTTTGATGAATAAGGGCTTAAACGAAAGATCTCACCAAATGCTACAACTTTCGAGAATATTTTAACTTCGTGGGACCAACACCAGGGGCGCCACAGTCGAAAAACCAATTTCAATATCACATAACCTCAATTATCTCGACTGTCGTTGAACCGATTTTGATGATTACTTCAACATAATTGTAGAGCACATTTGTCTCTACATTTCGTCCATACATCATTTTCCACTCAGACTACGCTATCACTCCGATTTTGCCGTTTAAGTGTGAAAAAATTGATTTTTCCCATAATAACGCTTTGAAATCACTCAGATGCCAATTTGATTGCCTCTACTCCACCAAGACACTTAAAATAGGGTTTTAAATGAAAAGTCCCACAAAATACAACAATTCTTTGATATAGTTGAAGTTCAACAAATGACTACTTGGGAAACTCTGGATGAAAAAACGAGTTAAGAAACAAAAAACCTCGCTTATCTTGGCTTCTGAGTAATCGATGAGATCATGTTCTATGGGAAAATTATAGAGAACATTCTGGTCTACATTTCACCCATATATCACATTTCTGTCAGTTCATCCAAATCCTTGATATTTTGGTTTAAATACAAAATTTGCATAATTTCACGAATTTGATTCAAGATAACTGAATGGCGTCTCCCAACTTCAGCTCCAAATCGAATTTGCATGCACTCCGAGCTAGCTCACGTTAAGAATCTCACCTACATAAGCCGGTTAGGATTATCTGTCCCTTTTCTAAAAGGTCCATAATGGACGGTAATAAAGAATTATATATAGTTTTGGAAACACTTAGATACTTACGAATTTCTCCATCAACTTCTTGGTCATTTAGTGTAAATAGCAAAGGTTTGCTTAAATTAGTCTGTGTCACTGTAAATAATGCGAATGTGTCTTGAAGGCTAATTCTGAAGGTGGATCCCAAATACGAGATCCTGTTTATGGTGAGTGATGTAACACCAGGAGGAAGTCGAGGATGTTCAATTGTCATACTGTCCTGATGAAGACGTACTCCTGCATAACCATTGATAACGCCTTGCAAAAATCCTCCAGCACCTGTTATAAAGTTTCCTGCACCCACAAATCCTTCTGTAACTTCACTCCATACCATAAAAGGTCTTCTAATGTAATTGTCGTAGCTCCTCTTGAAATTCTGGGCTGCCTCATTCACCTCTTGTATATCTAAGTGTCCCACAACGTGCATAGACCAAGTCATAGCAGGGCCATCCTCTCGAGTAACTTCGGAATAGTAGTGCAGATTATTCTTTTTCGTTGTCTCATCCATGGGATATTGAAGAGGAAATCCTAGAAGAACAACATCAGCTTGTTTAATTGCCGTCCCTCGCTCGTATCCCTCAAATTGTGGATGGTAATCGTGTTCCGAATCATGTAAAAGGGTCAGTTGTCTGGCAATTTGAGACCATTTTTCTACCACTTCATATTCTTGGAGATTTAGTACTTTTCTACAGATACAGGATGCAAATTCTGAGAAGTATAAGTTATATCCTGCTATTACATTCGTATAGACATTATTAGTCACATTGTGATGATCTTCATCGGGACCCATTACACCATGGATATCATATCTTTGGCTTCCTTCATTCCATTTCACTCGACTTTCCCAGAATTCAGCACTTTCTACAGCCAATTGGCAACCTTCCTGTCGCATGTAGTCCATATCATGTGTGGCAAAGAAGTGGGATCTAGCAGCAAAAACAATATCCGCTGTGATATGATGTTGATAGAGAACAACTTCTGGGCAGCAGGGTGGAGTTACTTCTCTGCCCGTATATGCAGTTTCCCAGGGATACCTACGGCCTTTCCATCCAGTCTCTTTAGCATGATTTTGGGCAGCTTCCCGAGTAATGTGTCGATAGTGTAAGAGGTCTCGGCTCCATTTGGGTTCCAGAAGCAAAAGTGGTGGTTGC
>NC_077224.1:30631957-30678593 GCF_024763615.1 Phlebotomus papatasi
TTTTTATCGAAACTTCTCCACACCTTTGACACCTATCACCGGAAAAATCACCATCTTGAATTATTCATGGTCAAAGTACAACCACCTTGGAGGGCATAAAAACTTGAAATTTTGAACCCGGCTGCATCGGTCACAATCAGTGATGGACTGGGAAACTAACGGTATAATAGTTCTATTTTAAAAATACTGTTTTTCGCACTTTTTCAGTCTTTTAACCCATATATAATTCAATAGTCATATGCCCAATTTTCACCCGATTTGTTCAATTAATTACTTAAAAGGTTAACAATTTTTTGAACTTGAACAATTTTCAATTTTAAAGATGGTGTTTTGGTGATTTATAGGCAAATTTAATTCGACAATAATTTTATGAGAAATATTGGCGAAAAGGATTAAGTATATAAGGCACAGCTACTTCTCTGGTGTTCGAACAGCTCGCAAAGCCTCGGACGCTTTGCCACCCCTTTTTCCAACTATCTAAAGTTATATATGTCTTTGGTAAATATTGATAGGCATAGAATAAATTTATAGCATTTTCAGTTGATTTATTTTGGGCAAGGGCGTAGCAAGAATTTAAGTAAAATACAGAGAGAGAGAGAGAGAGAGAGAGAGTGAGAGAGAAGAACATGACAATACAACCCTTAAGGGCAGATTCTTTCGTGTAGCTTATCTATATCACTGAGGAAATTTCAAAATTCATAATTACAAATGATTTCCATGATTCCAATTTTTTTTTTAAATTTTATTCTAGAAGGACATCTCCGCAATCCACCCCTAAAATATCTATCAGTACAGCTCCTTTTTCAAATCGTTGTTAATAAATTTCAATCGACATGTAATATTTGTGTAATCAATAGATGAACATTTCATATAACTCCTTGGTCAATACCCTGAATATTTAGAATGGATTTAAATGCGTCTTCGCATGAATTATACGCTTAACGTAAAATATCTGTATTCCTAGTAGCATTGCCGCACAAAATACCATTTTCTCGAAATTAATCTCCACGAAATGCAGTTCAATCAAATCGTTCATTGAATAATAAATATATTTCAGAACGCATTGATCCTCCTACTGCTCGACCTTAAAGACAGAACACTTATATAATTGACTTTTTTCAACTTGTTTCAAATCATTTGTTAATAAATTTCAATTGAAATGTAATATTTGCATTATTAATAGTCGAAATACCCATATAACTCTTTGGTCAATACCCTTAATATTTAGTGCGGATTTAAATGCCTTTTCGCATGAATCATACGCTTAATGTAAAATATCTGTATTCCCAGTAGCATTTTCACAAAATACCATTTTCTCTAAATTAATTTCCAGGAAATTGAGTATGTGCAAATAAGGACAGTCTAAATCAGTTTCGAGGAGCACAAAATGAGCTATAAAAGCTATTTACAATTTAAATTGTCTCATGAGTACAGACATCCTGAATAAAAAAACATAAAACATAAATGATTAAAAAATAAAAAATTAGTGATAAATAATTTAGAACAAAGTTTAAATCTAAAACAACTGACGCTAATCTTCAAGATGCATAATAAAATTATTCATGCCAATCAAAATTTAAAAATAGAACCGCTAGGAAATGTAATGCAATAGTCATCTCCAAACCAGTTACAACAATATATGGATTAAACTAAATAACATTCTCTGCTATATCATTGTATAATAAATTTTCAAGCAAGACTTCACTTAAACGATCACTTAAATATCACTAATTTTAAAGTGTTAAATAATAATAATTTAGAATACTTGTAACTTATTATTCCCGAATTCTTATTCGCTACTATTTTCCGAGTTAGATACAAACTCAATTTATATACAATTAATATAACATTTATAATATAGTCCTTTGTAAATACTTTGTATTTTTGGGCATAAATAAAATTCAATTCAATTCAATTCAACCCTCATTAAGAAGCCGACAGTTTTCCTCTATAACTATACAGTTTTTCTTATATTTATTTCCATGTATTCATCTAATAATATTTCTAGTAGAGGTTAATTTGAAATGCAAGTACGCTCAAAGAAAACGATTCCGCAGAAAAGCTATTCAAGCCATTATGAGGAGGCGTCGACCTCGCTCGGGGCAGACCTAAATCAAATTCAGAGCCTTGGAGAGCCTTGGGATGGAACCTCAAGATCTTCCTAAAATGGCGGAGGATCGACAAGCCTGTTCTGCTAATTTGGATGTCATGGGCATGCGACCCCAATAGGGATAAGCGGTTGAAAATAATGATGATGAGTATGATCCACAGTCATTGATATATATGTGCGAAATGTTCGCTGATGCGTTAGGTGAGATTCTTAACAATCTCACCTACTATAATCCTAACAAAATTTCATGTCGTCCGATCGACCTCAAAGTTGGCCAAAATGTGTTTCGCCACTTCCTGATTCCGAATATATATGTGGCTAAGTTACGTTCCCGGCCGGCCGGCCATCCGGCCGCTCTTTGGAGCTTAATAGCTCCTAAACTAAAAAAGATATCGACTTGCGGTTTTCGGCAAAGGTCATATATCGCATGAAAATTGCAACTTGGTGCGTTGACCCCCCACCCCCCACCCCTCCTTCCGCCATTTTGAAGACTCCCCTTTTTTTGTTTTCTCAATAGCTCCGCCCCTGTGGCATCGAGTGGGCTCAAATTTTAGAATGTTATAGCTGGCCCTTAGAGCTTTCCATCAATACCAAACTTAAGGTCCCCCGACCCCCCTAACCCGAGCTATAAGGGTCCAAAAAAAATTCTTAAAATGGCCATAACTCCGGTTCTAATTGTCAGAATTTAAAAAAATGAGGGCTTTTTGGAAAGCTCTCGTGAAATGCCACTTCCCCTTCTAACATCGCAAGTTCATAAAACCACCGCTAGGGGCGCTATTATTAAAAAGAAAATTTTTAAATCTTATAAGTTAAATAACTCAAAAATTCCATTGTGCATCGGGCTGAAATTTTAGTATGTTGTAGCCGTTGATTATATCTATCAAACAAAAAAAACCTTAAGTCGATCCATAACCCCTGACCCGAGCTATAAGGGGTCAAAGTTCGAACATTGACCGGCCTCTATCTCCGGTTCTAATTAACATAGCGGCCTAAATTTTACCTTTTTGGTTTCGTCTCGATGAGAACTTTGAGATGGAAGTTCAAAAAGTCACCACAGGTGGCGCTGTGATAGCGTCAAAATTCATCGAAATTCAAAGTAATTTTTCTCAAAAACGGCATTGTGCAAGTTAATGAAATTTTAGTATGTTGTAGTCCAGTCTAAGACGTTTCCAAAATGGTGCAAATGTGCGCTGTGGTTAAAACAGAACCGGAGATATGAGGGGTCAAAGTTCACAAAATTCAAAAAATCATATCTCTGGTTCTATGTGACCGATTTTGATGAATAAGGGGTTAAACGAAAGATCTCACCAAATGCTACAACTTTCTAGAATATTTGAACTTCGTGGGACCAACACCAGGGGCGCCACAGTCGAAAAACCAATTTCAATATCACATAATCTCAATTATCTCGACTGTCGCTAAACCGATTTTGATGATTACTTCGACATAATTGTAGAGCACATTTGTCTCTACATTTCGTCCACACATCATTTTCCATTCAGACTTCGCTATCACTCAGATTTTGCCGTTTAAGTGTGAAGAAATTGATTTTTCCCATAATAACGCTTAGAAATCACTCAGATGCCAATTTGACTGCCTTTACTCCGCCAAGACACTTAAAATAGGGTTTTAAATTAAAAGTCTCACAAAATACAACAATTCTTTGATATAGTTGAAGTTCACCAAATGAACACTTGGGGCGTTCTGGTCGAAAAAAACGAGTTGAGAAACAAAGAACGTCGATTATCTCGGTTTCTGATTAATCGATGAGATCATGTTCTATGACAAAATTATAGAGAACATTCTGGTCTACATTTCACCCATATATTACTTTTGTGCCAGTTCATCCAAATCCTTGATATTTTGGTTTAAATACAAAATTTGTATAATTTCACGAATTTGATTCAAGATAACTGAATGGCGTCTCCCAACTTCAGCTCCAAATCGAATTTGCATGCACTCCGAATTAGCTCACGTTAAGAATCTCACCTACATAAGCCGGTTAGGATTATCTGTCCCTTTTCTACATATCATAAAAGGAATATTCCAAAATGAGTTTAGAGGTTTCTTCTCGCGGCTGAATGTTGATTGGGGATGTAAACGAAAATTATGTTGATGGTCTCCCTATCGATTTAGAGAGGAATATCAACATTTATGTATATTTCACATAAGTTTTAAAATATTATTATTTATTTATTTCGATGTACCGGACTTTTTGCCATTTTTGTACATTTTTCGATTTACAAATTTTTATTCAGATAACATTATATGAGAAATATGTCCATTCAGACGCTTCAGTCGTTTGCACCGAGCGGGACTCGAACTCACAACTGTGACAGTCGAGCCGGGGGTCACACCGCCCAAGAGCCAAACGCTCTTACCAATTGCACCACGGACCCCCTAGTTTTAAAATATATTTTCTCAGAAATCTTTAAGAAATTTGCTCCAAAAATTTCATATTTTTGGAAAATGACAAAAACCAATAAATGAGGCAATTAGGAGTAATCAGTGCGAGATGTCTTAGATGAGCAAAATTGTAGTCCTAAGAGTGGTGCCTATCGTCTGATGCCAATAGATTTCTATTATTTTGTTTAGTTTATTTAATACTATTTTTTTACAATCTCACTCTAAGACCATTGTTTTTTTTTTGATAATTTTTAAAGAAACTTCAATTTTACGCCCAGAAGAAATGAATACCATACCATTATTTTTAAAATTAATCTCGGCGAAATGTGGAGCTCATAATGAAAAATGAACATATCCTATATTTTAACCATAGGATATGTTCATTTTTCATTCTGAGCTCCACAAATAAAGTTCTATCATATCATTCATTAATTAATAAATATATTTCAAAACGTGCAGCACATTTTTAAATAGTTTTTTTTATAAATTATAATTCACACATAATTAGATAAAAATTACATATAATTTCTTTATCTGCACTCTAAACGTTTTGAGTGGATTTAAATGCGTTTTAGCATTAGTTATATCAACGACTCCTGTATGTATAAATGAGTCGTTAGATATATAGGTCAAAATCATCAAAAAGGCAAAAAATATAGTTAATCCCATTCTGTTAGATCGTTTAAGGTTAGATGTGAAACGTGTCACTGCATCGGATCAATTTTTTTATGATTTTCAGTCAGTGAAAAGCGTCTAGTCAAAGGGTTAAATTTATTGGAGAATATTTTGAAATTAGCAGTTGTATTGTCTATTTAAATGATGATTAAGACACAATAAATTTTAACAAGTATGTTTTTTTGTTCAATATAAAAATTATATTTTTAGTAGAATGTCAAATGTGATGAGTGTTCAATATAGAAATTTAAATTATCATTTAAGTGTTACTTTATGTTTTTTGCATAGAGAAAATGAGAAATTTAATATAATATAATTGAATTGAATTGAATAATTCTAACCAAATTTCATTTTTTCTTGACAAAAAAGGTTTTGTTTTTTACTTTTTATATATAAATCAAGTTGATGGTATACGGCATAGATCAAATTGTATACTATTTTTGGGCCTTATCTCTGCATATTGTTTCGTGATGTCATCTGCAAGAAAAGTAAAACTCGTGTGATTGACATTAGGGATTGAAAAGGTCGTAAAAAGTTGTAATTGAAATTCTTGAGAATGAGAAAGAGCGCAACAACGAGTGACTAATTTTCATAGTTCATTGCGTAAAAAGATCACCTGGTGAAGGGAAAAAAGCGCAATTTCATCATGATTGGTTATGGGTATGGTGGTACCGTGAGTATTTCATTCAATTTCGAATTGAGTTTGCGTGTAATCTCACTTACATACTCTCGGATGAACACCACAAATCACATCCTGTTGACTGGCACCAATGACTATGATCAAATCTTGACCACACTTGGTGAACTCTACTTGGACACTCATCACGGAGATGGCTATATTCAGGCGGGCCCCTAAGAAATGTATTCCTTTCATGCGGAAGTGACGTGTGCCGGGCGGAAGCGAGGGTGTTTGCAATACGAGCCGGTCCAGGTGAATGCGAATACCACCATATCCGCTTAAAATCGCCTGCAGAAATCCTCCGGCTCCCGTGAGAAAATTCACAGCACCTGTCTCATTCCTCTCGATAGAATATTCTCGCCAGATGAAGAAAGGCTCCATGACATTGTTACGATAGCTGCGCGCGAGCATGTCAGCTGCCTTATCATGGTCTCCTAAATCTAGGTGATTGATAGCATGCATGGCCCAAGTCATTGCTGGCCCTGTAGGTCTAGTGACATTCTCGTACATGGCTAAATCATTCTGACGTGTCGACCTGTAAAGTAAAGTAAGATTAAGTGTGGACTAAAGGAGAATACCTCTTTTACAGAATCACATATTAATTATAAATATTTATAGCTAATGTATATATCCCATTAAGAAATATCTGATGTTTGATGATCCCTATGGTTGATTTTACTAGGTTGTCTTCAAATTATTACACAAATTAATTGATATAATTTTTGCGAACCTCTACAAAAAGTAAAAGAAAAGTATACGAATAATAAAAGTGCATAGAAAAGCATATAATGCCTCGAGATGTTAGATTGTCTGTAGTACAAAGATAAGAACGTATAAGAGAGACTGAGGTAATATTTATCATAAAGACTTGATACATTTCTGACGACCATACCCAAATTTCCATATTTCAACTATTCTGAAAACCACTTTTTTGAATGAAAATGTTCTTTTTGAGGCATTTTTTAAAAGTTAATTGATTGTGTGGAAATTCTCAAAGCTACTAAAGAAAATGTTGGCAGGAATTGGATGTATTTTGTTACGATTGAAAAAATTCCATTTGATTATACTTTGTGTCACAACTTTTCAGAAGACCATTTTTCTCTATTTTAATAAAAACTGCGTTATAACCTTGGATACTTTTCATACTTTTTCTAAAAGCATACCTTAAAATTTCAATACTTTATTTTCTACATTTGGTTTGTGGAAAATACACATTGGAAGGTTCATGAAAATTGTGATAAAAATTTGAAGCTTTGCTCTTTTTTGCAAAATATTGAATATTTAAAATTTAAATTTTCGATTCGATAATTATTTCTCCGACTTCTCTACGTCATATGAGAATACAGTAGAGTCTCGCTATAGGCCATCGCTCTATAGTCCACAATTTATCGACCGTTGATTTCAAAACACTGATTTTAAGTTAGGTTATGTTTTTTAGTATGCGACATGCATAATTACTTTAATATTTTTGGCAAACTTTATTAAGTAGTTGTGATAATTGTGATCCACAATGAAGAGAGCAAGAACAAGTACCACAATCGCGAAGAAAGTGGAAGCCGTCGAGCAATTTCAATACTAAAAATCGTTGATAATTTTAAAAAATTACATGGACTATAGTGCGACCCAAGTGTCAATTTTGAAACCAAATATGGACTATAGCGAGACTCTACTGTAAAATTAAGGATGTCTGCTTGAATATAAAAAAAATTAAAAAGTAATTCTTTTCCGCGATCCCAATAGGGATAAGTGGTTGAAAATGAATGAATTCTTTTTTTAATTGAAGTTTTACGCATTATCCAAAGTATATTTTATAAATACGAGATTAACTATGGATAAAGTTAGATACTAAATATTTAACATAAACCCTTGAGCTTTCTTTATTTCAGAATTGAGGTGACAATTTTTTTTTACTTTTTTTAATGAAGTTTTATAATTTGAAACTAAATAAAAATATATATAAAAGCTCTCAATGGGTCAAGTAAGTGGTAGAGCACTCGCTCTATGATGCAAGTGGCCCGGGTTCGAATCCACTTTAGGTCACTAGGAATTTTTCTGGTGTTCGGATTGCATCCCGTGAACTTCACTGCACTTGATTTCACGAGGCATGGGACTGACAACCTCATCCCGTACAAGAAAAAAAATAATAATGCATGTCTAGAAATCCCCTTGCGGGAAGGTCTTGTTCCTTTATGGAATGTTGTGCCAGCATTGTTTTTATATTACTATTATAAAATGGCAAAAAAAATCTTGTTGTTTTTCGTTCATTTTGTTTTACTTGGAAATTTTCTCAAGTCAAACTCTATCTTTTACTGCTTGAACTCTTCAGAGAGAGCAGAATATAATACTCCCTCGATTAAGCTACGAGGTCTACGAGATATGTTGAAAAAAGTTAGCTTAGAGGGAGATGGGGCTACTTTGAGAAGTGGGCCTGCATTGTCATACGATTTTTTCGCATATTTCTAAAGGAAACTGGGTTTTAACGTATTGTTAGAGGCAAAACAATTGTGGATCTAAATAAAATAATTGTAATGACTAACTTCATTTCCAAATAGACGAAAAAACCATATATCAATGTAGCCCCAGAGCTCAAAATAGCTCCACCTCCCCCTATCATATTTAGCGAGCTACGTACATCCGTGTCTTGATTTGTCTTTTTTGTTTTGATATTTTGGTAGACATGCCACCAATGGTTGCAACATCAGGTTTCTTGCACTTTTAGTTAGTCTTTTATAGCCTCTACACTTGAGAAATTTCTTTAAAAATGCCTTTTTAAAGAAAATTTCCCCTCTTGCAGGCAGAAACTTCGGATTTTTTTTTTAAAAAAGGCAATTTTCGACGAAAATTGCTTCTAGTGTGTAGACACCATTACATATAGGGTAGAGTCAGCCCTTTTCGCCATGTAAGCACTTTTTCGCCACCTAATATAAAACAACTAATTTAAGGCATTTAAGAATAAGTATCATTTCAACACTTATAATATGTTCTGTTTTAATATCCCAATACGTTATTACGTCTCTTAATTACTTGAAATTCGTTTTAGAACAGGTGGCGAAAAGAACCGAAACAAGCATAATTGGGGAAAATGCATATTTTTCAATGAGATTCTCTAAAATTCTCAAGACGTATCCTAGATAGATAGATATTGCTTAAAAGTATCTTTATACAAAAATTCATTTTAGTCTGACAAAAATATCACATCTTACAAGGCCCCTAAAGCTTTATGGTGGCGAAAAGTACTGACTCTACCCTATTATTGATAACTTCTTTTGATGTGCTTGGCGATATTACTGCTTAACCCCTTAAGGAAGAGAAGGTCAAAAATTAGGGGTCAGAGAAAATCACTTTTTCTGACTTTTTGGAGCAAAACAAAAGTTTAGAAAAATTTCATGTTTGGGTCGCTAGTGACCCTTTTGACTCCACAGAGAGAGCGAAGATCCCCGATCTCTTCATCCCCCAAAACTTTCACGTTCCACCCCTCGGAGACCACTTTTCTCAATTTTATCTTAAATCTTAGCGTTTCTGACGATTTCTGAGAAATGTCATCACGCTGTTTGTCCATCTATTTCCCCCCCTCCTTCCTTTGCCATCTCACCAGAACTATGATTTTTGGGACTGTTCAAAAATGCGTTGTGCAATTTTTTTGTAATTTTTTGATATGTTTTAAAGATTACCTAGGCGGACAGTTTTTAAGGTCGAAGATACTTCTCAACCGAATGGCATCGTGTTCGGGCTGATTGTAAAGGTTTTAGATTTAGTGATAAACTTGAACTGATTCCAATTGGTTATGAATTGGTAATGAACCGCTTATGAACCGATAATTAATTAAACTAAACTTTAAGAACATTGAAAGGCAATTATTACTTAATTTTTACTAAATGATTTTTTTTAATATTCCTGATATTGCAAGTTTCTTTTTGTTATTTTTAATATCGTAACTTGCTAATTTGCTAATTTGTTCTCAAGCATCATAATTCTATTTTACTAACTTGTAACTGTGAATAACCTATCAGGCAAATTAATCTATAAATTAGAATGTCACTGAATAGCTTTTCTTGAAGAGTTTAAATATAAGGATATGACATTTATTACTTTGACATGTCATAAATGTAGTGTAATAATACAATAATTGAATTTATGCATTTTATTTATGAGAGATGAAATTGCTTATGACTGGTAATTGGTTAGCAAAGTAATCACTTAAAAGTATGCATAAGAACATATTTCACTGACTTTGACATTGTGTACTGGAGAGGGTAGCCAACAAGGATAACATCAGCTTGTTTAATCTGTGTCCCTGGCTGGTATCCTTCAAACTGAGGATGGTAATTTAATATGCTATCATATGGGAGGGCTATATTATCGGCAATGTAAGTCCAATTTCCATGATCACTGTCATCACTGCAGACACATGCCGTGAAACTGGAAAAGTTGGTATAAAGACAAAAACGGGATTAAGAACCGAAATTCATGCAAGATAATACAAAGAGCAAAAAAGCGACGAGGAAGATGGATAATTACTCGTTGGGAAATTGTTTCTCGGAACGACTGTGTGATTTTGAATGTCTTTAAGTCACATGTAATGATTTCCATGTCGTGTAACAATCTTTTATATACTCACTTCCACAGGTTATATCTTTAAAAAAAAAATAAAATTTTGTTACTTACTCTCCAAATTGAAGAGATTGCTTTGCCGCAATGTTGGTGTAGAAATTGTTGTCCACATTTTCATGATCCTCATCGGGTCCCATGACATCTACGTTTATGTTATAATTAAAACAATAAAAGTTACATTTAAGAAAGTTATAGAGATCAATCAAATTCAATTGCACGAAGATCGGTCTCAATTTATTCTTCATCTCATCTACTCACTGCGGATGTCGTATTTGTTGGTTGTACTATTGAATTTAGCACGACTGGCCCAGAATTGTGCAATTGGGATAGCCAATTTGCATCCCTCACGTTTGAGCCAGTGGATATCTCGTGTGGCACCCAGATGAAGTCTCAATGCATGGCTAATGTCTGCGGTCACATGCTGCTGGTTGGCAGCGACCAGAGGGCAACAGGGCTGCGTGACTTCACGTCCAGTGAATGCACTTTCCCATGGGAATCTATCAATGTACAATCTCACCACTTTATTTTCCGCCTCCAAGACACATCACTCAACATAAATTTAGGATGTAAACAAAAGGACAATTTTTGGGGTTTCTGATAAATAAACAATTTATTCTTACTTACCGGATACCACTATATCCAGTCTCTTTTGCATAGTCTGAGGCAGCAGGAAAAGCTTTTAAAGCTCGATAGTGAATCATTTCGGCAGACCAGAAAGGACTTATAAGGAGAATAGGTAAATGCATCCATATTTCGGCATCCCAAAAAACATGTCCTTGATAATCGTTGAGATTAGAGCCACCTTTGCCTAATCCTGTAGGACTTAGACCTTGAAAAGTTTGTCTCTGTTGATTTGTATTGAATGATGGCAAAGAGCTAACCATGTAGAAGACGCTGGCATGAATTGTTCTGGACAGTCTCATGCTATCATTAGAACCTTCCAGTTCAATATCAAAGTCATCCCAAAAATGCTTCCATTCTTTAATGTGCGTGTCGAGCAAATCAAGATCAGTCTGCGCCAACACTTTGGCGTGACATGAAAAAAATATAAAATAGTCGAAGTTAAAAGGAAAGAACTACCATTCAGACATTAGACAAACAATGTGAATTTAATAATTGTAATTTCTCCCAACTTAATGATCAACAATGGGACGGCCATAAAAACACACACAGTTCACACGTGAAATAATTAATTAGTCATTAATTTTATTCAGTAACGTGTAAATTGCTATTAAACACATGGGAAATACATGAGAATGAATGAAGAAAGAAATGGTATGGAAGCCTTGCAGTACTGTTTTGAGACCCATTCTTTTCCATGATCTCTTTTTACAGAATTTTTCAGGAAATCACCGACAGATTTCGACTCACTTCCAATCAAATTCCTGTATGGACAATCTATCGATCTGGAAAAAAGTATGGTCAATATAGTGAAGTAAATTGTAAAAAATAGAAAAAAAGAAATTCACCGGAAATAATCCTAAATCCCCTCTAATTGAGACTATAATTTGTACATGATGAGTCAAGGAAGAGAATTCAATGACTTTAAAGATGATTTACTCTAATTTCCAAGCCAGAAGAATTCTTTCAATAATTAGTTTATATCTTCTTGAACAGATGGCTATTAGAGGAAGTTCGATGAAAAAGTATCTATAATCTTTCACATTTTCACTAAGAACAAGAACCGATTATTTATAATGAATGAGGAAATGCTTGTGCCGGTTGAGTTTTTTGTAAGGAATTTACTTTCGTACTTTGTTTTAATTCAAACTTGTGATTAAGTCAAATATCAAACGTTACTATAGTTCTATTTTTTAATTCAATGACAGTCTATACAATTCTGAAATAAATCCTTAAGCGTTATATCTTTAAATTGGTCTTTAAAAGCTGATTTGCACCTATTCTTCGATTAAATACTTTAGTTTTAAAATTTCAAACATTTTTTAGACTTTAATATGAAGAAGTGTAATAAACTGCACAATATAATGAAGCTGAAATTGGAAGTGTAGAACTTCATTAACATTTATTTCAAATCAAAGCTGTTCGGAAGAACTTTTAACACAGAAAATTTTGAAACAAAATTCTGAAGCATTAATTACATTAAAAGGCTCAGAATAGAAAATCCTTAATTAAGACAATTAAACTTAAATCCTTAAGTTTTCTTTCTCTCAGAATTTCGGTGAATCTTACTAAGAAAAGAAAACACTATACATCATTGTTATAATATTAATATAGTTTTGCCACCATATAAAATATAAAACACAATGAATGGAGTAAAATAGTCAGATTAAGAACCTGTTCCAATTAGAGTTTTTTTTATTAAAGCTTATCACTATGAGTGGATTTTCGATTTATCTGGAGCGAAAAATTTGTGATACAGATAATCTATAAATAAAAATTAGTACTGTGTTTGTAAAGGGAACATGCGGTATTCCCATTAGGAGTTATGAAAAATTCTCATTTGAAGCAGGTTCTGAGTTAGAATAGGGGAATGTAGGTATGGTTCGCACACAGTGAACATTCAAAGAGCTACCGTTTTTCATCTTGTCTCATGAGGTTAATAATTATTTATATTATGGCTAAAAAATGACGAGCTAGCTCTTTGCAAACAAAGAGATAATTCGCATCGTTTGAAGGTTCACTTTGTACGAACCTACGTTCACCTATTTTACTGTTCTGCTGACTTTCATTGATGAAAAATATATATTAATTTTCTGACAGATAATACAACTTAAATTCTAAGTCTTAAAAGTCTAGCCTGAAAATTCTAGTCTTACAAGAGAATGGGCAAAAAAGTGGTCTATGGTGCGTCCACCAACAAAACCTTCATCGTTGAATAAGTATTATGGTAACAACTTTTGTTCGGGGACCAAAGTCCTAAACCATGGGGTAAATTTTAGAGCATAAATTGTTTTTTTTTTTGGAAGAAAAATGATTTCTTATATGACATGTGCGTATTTATACTTTTTAACATAAAATATATGAAATGACTGCATAGTCTCGAAATGGACAATATAATTATCAAATAGTAATATAATGGCTATAGCTCCAGTTCTAATTATCCAAATTTGATCAATTGGGGCATTTTAAAAATCTCTCGTAAAATGCCACGTACATCTCTCTCTACATCGGAAGTTTCCAAAACAAATACTACAAATGATTGTTTCCCATAATAACGCTGCGAACTTTCGCAGTACGTAGGTACTAATATGATAATTTTTACTCGACCACGTTATTAAAAATAAGGTTTAAAAGAAAGTTCTCACCAGATTTAATCATTCTTCAATATTGTTGTAGTTCGGTATTCGGTACATGGACACAAGAGTCATTGTGGCCAAAAACCTGTTTGATAATGAATGAATTGAATTATTTATTTGAAATATTGAATGAAATGAATGAAAAAACATTCAAACTTTAAAGATTAGAATTGCACTATATTAGAACTCTATGTATTACTCTTTTTTAACGTTATGTAATAATAAAAAAAAATGAATAATTTGCAAAAGCAAATTTATCAAAACACATTTGTTAAATTGATGATGAAGTGTCTTATGAAGAATAGTAATTTCATTGCATGGAGAGTTTTTAAGCTTCTCTTGTGTTTTAAAATGCACATTGTGCAAAGTCAATGAAAATGCTATATAAGAGGGGAAGAAATATTAATTCACCTGACTTTCTTATGGGTAGGTATATTTGAGAGTCATTGTAAAGCATATGCTATGGTTAGACATATAGTTATATTGCACAATGTTAAGTGAGCATAATAGTATGCAGAAGTGTCTTGCCATGTATCTCACCCCTCGTCATGGTTATTCAACACTTACCGTCCATCATTTCCTGTTCAGCTACACTAAAATGTTCGTCGACCGTCATTACGAATGTGAAAGACATGGAAGTTTTTTCTGTGGGCCCAAGTGTGATTTCTTCTGGAACATGATTCCATAAAACACAGCAATTGGATGGATCTTCTTGGTAAATGGGGTCTTCGACTGTTTTCGTGTTGCCGCAGATTCTTTTGATTGTGAGTTCCTTCTTGGTGTTTTTTATTAGTTTATCAGTTTCGCATGGTTGCTCTTCTTCACTACCTTTGATTGTGAACTCTATATCATCAGTTGCATTTCCCGGATACTGGCCAATTTTTATGATAATCTTATCTAAATTTGTGGATATGTCTTCATCTGGCATTAAGAAAATAAAATTTAAAAAAATGTTTTAAGACAGGTTGGGATCTTTTAGATCTTATAATATTTTCCCTTTCTCATTTGATTAAAAATGAAAATAAAAGAAATATGCTTTCAGTTATTCTCTTAATACATTTTTTTTTTATTTTTCTAACCTATGAACTCAAAAAATTATTTAATCAAATTGTTCAATAAATTTTTCATTTGTATTAACATTTCATGAAACCAAGATTAATTTTATTATTATTTATATATTTCGATGTACCGGGCTTTTATTGCCATTTTATACATGTTCAATTTACAAATGAATTCAGTTTACAAGGTTTCGTGAAAAATGTCCATTCAGGCGTTTCAATCATTTGCATCGGGCGGGACTCGAACTCACAACTGTGACAGAGTCGAGCCGGGGGTCACACCGCCCAAAAGCCGAACGCTCTTACCAATTACTCCAAGGACCCCCTAAACCAAAATTAAACATCATTAAATAATTTTAGCAAAATTTAAATTTACTCTTTATTCAGTTTTCTTTAAAAAAATGTTTTTTTTTTATTTTTGTGAAGCATAAAGTTAAAGGTTATATTAATAAAATCATTTATATAAAAGATTTTTTCCAAGTTTTATCTTAAAATGATTCAGTGAAATAAATATTGTAGAAGATTAGAATAAACAATGTTTATACCGTAATGTGAAAATGTAAACTTCGTTTTGGGATTTACTCTCATGACATTCAAAGTGAAAGAAAAAACTCAATGGATATATCTTGAGACAATTTATCAAATAGAAATTACTCTATTTTTTGTTACGGTTTTCATGTTTCATCTCCGTTTCTCTTGCCTCTTGTTTCTCTTTTTCCGTGACGCGACCAACCCAAGTCTTCAGGGAAAGAGATAAGTCTCAATCAAATATTTCGAGATATTCTTTCCCTGATGGATATGGATTTATAATGTATCCATAATTACTAATTATGTTTCAATGAAAAGCCGAGCGAAGCCACGATTTGAAATTCCCATACGGTACAACGGGCAAAAGAAGCTCGATTATTATTGCTTTGATGATCGTATATAATTCTTTCTCCTATCCTTCTACAGTTTCATTGAATTTTACAAGATTATTGCAATTCAATGTTCTTGTTTACCTGTGGTGCAATTAAGACGAGATATGAAGAGTTGATTTACAATTGCACGGTTGTAGAAGCGATGAGCATAAATCAGATGGTCCAACTTATAGGCAGCGGATTTAGGAAAGAAGGATGTCTTAAATATTCCAGATTTAGTATCCATGGAATATTTCACGGTACCATTTAACTCAACGTAATTTGTGACCTGAATATTTGCGTAACTGGGTATCCGAGCCCTGTGACTCAGTCCCTTTATACCGTTGTATAAACCGTTGAGATACACTGAATCGCCCATGACTTGAAATCCCAAATGTCCATTGCCCAAGACAGGCATAAAATTCATGTTTTCTGGAAGACTTTTAAAGATTTATTTAAAATAATATTTTTGAATTTCCATTAATTTTGATCCAGTTCTCGTGAACCCGTAGTGATTCATTAATAAACTGGTAAATATATTATGTTATTATTTTACCAAATTTAATTTTTTATCAAATATTTAAATTCGGTATGTCCGTAAGTAAATTGAAATAGTTCAAAATTCAAAAATAAAAATTAATTTTTATATATACAATAAGTTTTGCAGTGTAAGAAACTTAGTAAAATGACACTCTCTTCCTATCAAAAATGAGTGCTGTAATCAACTTTGGTTTCATTCTGATAAGAATATCACACAGGGTGAGTCGATTGAACTGCAACCAAATTCAGGTCGATAAACCTTTCTCACCACTAGTTGCAGCGCTCTCATATTATGCAGGAATGTGATTAAATGTTTCATAATTAAAAACATAACTTAATACGGTAATGGTAGCAATATTTCGAAACGTTATTTGGAGGTGAAATAAAATTGCATTATCACCAAACATCGTCTTTAATGTGAAGAAGTGAATTGATTGAAATCCGCGCCATAGCTGCAAATAGGGGTAGGTGGGGCTACTTTAAGCTGTGGAGCTAGAATGTTATACGGCTTTTCCGCCTATTTCTAAATGAAGCTGGTCCTTACAATTATTATTTTATTTAGATCCACAATTACTTTGTGTATCCAAATTACATCATGTTAAAACCCAGCTTGCATTGGAAGTATGCGAAAAAATCGTATAAAAATTTAGCCCCACAGTTCAAAGTAGCCCCACCTCCCCCTATATGGTACTTGAGATTTAATCGCGAACAATCATTAGACTAAATTTGGAAGAGAATCTCTATACTGTTAAGCTTTAATAATTCCATAAAGGACAAGATCCTGTTGTTTCTTGAAAAAAAAGATACGTTTGACAGAGCAAAGGGGTTGCTTCGTTTGTCCGATAAATACTATAACTATAGTTCTAGTAATATTTTCTTCTTTAAAGAGAAAATTTTTGAAATTGAACAATTCATAAGCAAATAAAAGAATTGTGTTTACTTGAAGAAAAGGTTATTATGATAATTGGGGCATTTGAATGATCACTAGAAGTTAAAGACCATTGTTTTTATGGCATGGATTTTCGTGACAGGAGATTATCGCCTTCAACAGCATCTGCAAGTACGCGAAAATTTCAGTGAGAAATATTGAAAGTTATAACAAGACTCGGCATCGCTATATATAACATCTTCATATATGGAGCATTTTGTTGGTTAAGGTCAGAACTAAAAAATATCAAAGTGAAGATGAGCTGAAGCATCCTTCCGTCTTTAATGGGTTCACATTTCGGTGGCTAACATTTAAGTAGCTTACTCTACGTTCATTGACAGACTTAGTAACGTATTTTGAGCCAAAAATGATTACGGTAACATTTTAAATAAATTCTAAAACAATCAAAGATTTCTGATTCTTGCACTCGTTTACAGCAAAAAAAATCCATTTTAAAATATAAAAGAAACGGAGTTTCGAAAAATTGCAATTCAATTGATTCACCCTGTTCGTACAACTATGTATGTATATTAAATCCATATTCTATACATATTTACCTCATCGTTTCGAATGCATATTTATGATTAGAATCAACGATGTTCTCTTGCAAAGTTGCTACAACACCTTTGGTTTTCTGTATTTGAAGTAGTAAAATATAACAAAAGCAAAAAAACTCACAAATTTTAAGTTCCATGTTATATTCCTCTGAAAATATATTTATTATTTCATAGTAAAGAGATGCACAGAAAAGTTTTCCACCAACTTTAATCGTTTATAAATGATTTGCAAAAAGTACTTCTTTTTTAGCAGTACTGTATTAACATTCGGAAATACCTCAGAACACTAAATCACCCAACTTGTGTGGAAAATAAACACTTTGTGACTTCTAATAAATACAACTGATTTTCTTTTGGAATAAGGAATAAAGAAACAAAACATAACAAGGTGCCTCTCAATATATCGACGCTTCCATTCTATACTATGCTATCTTCAGAATGACAACTTTTCAGGAGTCATTTGAAGTTGGCAAATTCTTATTCTGGCCGCGTATTTTTTTTTTTTTTTTTTCAAAAAATGGAATATCTCGTTAGGACAGAATCACATTGACAGTAAAATGCTCAACGTATTTCGTTAATTTACCCATTTTCATTGCAATTCTTACGCAAATTCTCGATTATAGTATTACCTTATTTCATACTCGGTGGCACTAGGTGAAAATAATATAAGAAAATTGAAGAAATAAAACGAAAATGCGTTAAACGGTGGGCAAAAAAAACCGTACGATCAATTTCTCTTATACAGTGTTTTCTGCTCACGGTTTATCGAATTTTCGTTTTATTTCTTCAATTTTCTTATATAATTGTCACCTAGTGCCACCGAATATGAGATAAGGTAATACGGTAATGGAAAATTTGCGTAAGAATTGCAATGAAAATGCGTAAATTAACGAAATACGGTGAGGCTGCGGCGAGCATTTTATTGTCAATGTGATTCTTCCCTTACCTGAACGTTGGCTGACCACCAAATTTTCAGCAGTTGTAGATCTCGGTCTCAGGAACAACATACCTCTCTGAGTAATAAATGCTAAGTCGACTGGAATGGAATTAAGTAGTCGATGTATGTATATTGACAAAAAAATTTATTCAAAGATTTAAATTAAAACACCCATATAAGAAAGTTTATGTGAGAGTACCCTGTGTTTGAACACTGTGAGAACGCGATACAAAAGATCCAAAAGACTGACTTACGAGCAATGAAATACGCTATTATGTTGACCTCAAATTGATCTCTAAAGTCATGACGAATTAGCAAGAAAAGTTTACAATTGTAGAATTTCTTCTAGTGTGACGATTGAGCATGTTCAATACTCAGCGATATCAAAGGAAAAACTGATTATTAGTACTTGAATATAATGTTGCTTTATTTTTAGTTCACAGAGAATAAAACGGAATAAACAAATTATATGCACATTTATTCTATAGGCTGAAAACAGTGACACGGTATGCGCAATATTATGAAAATAATGTGTATATTCACATGTAAACTAATTTGGCTAATTTCTTATTGTGATACTTTTTCGGCCCTATCACAATTTAAATGGAAAATTTTCAATATGCGGTAATTCCGATCAAATCTATCCCATTGTGACAACAAACTTTGAAGAAAAATAAAAGGAATGCATAAATGAAACTAAAACTTTCGATTTGTATTTGTAGGCATAAAGTTTGACTTTATGCGAAAAATAATATTTGTGGTGCTTGTATATAATATTAGGTGAAATGTGATTCTTTCATAATCACACGTGTTGTGATGCCTCGTCTTTATTAAAGTTCCCAGATCAAGCTGTCCTTCACAGGGTATATGTACACGTTTTAAATATTTCCGGACATATTGCGTCCGTAGTACGCAATCTTTCCGGTTTGTAAAGAAATATTTTTATATTTTCAAGCCATCCACTGAGGAAGGCTTTTAGCCAGAGCCAAAAGCTTTTGGAAAAATCGATTTTCACAGCTGTTCCATCCCTCGACACTTACCAGAAATGATAATTTACTCAAATTACTCGTCCGAAAACAATTACAATTGCATTTTTTTTAAATTTTGATCTCAAGTTTAGATTTATCAGAAATATTTCGTGAGACCCGATTTTTCATAGCATTCTTTCTAAAATGTATTGTATATAGTATAATATCAAACCCCTTCTTCTCTTGAGAACCAAAATAGATGAGATTTAGAGATGATTGCGAAAGAGTGAGATAGACATGTTTTGATATTTAATTAGATAGATAGTGTAATTGGATATGTGAGATTCTAAAATATCCTCAACTACTATAATCCTAACTAAATCTCATGTCCCCCAATCGGCCCTAAGCTTTGCCAAAAAGTGTTTTGCTACTTTCTGATCATGTGGGCTGTTAATATTGATATCATGGGCCTGCGACCTTAGTAGGTAAAGTAGTTAAAAATGATGATGTTTATGATTTATTTACAATATGGACTTTTCATTTGCACAAATTAAATAAAAAGAAACAGAGAAAATGCTAGAAAAGAATGGCTAAATGAGTGGACCTCTTAATTAATTTTAATTCATTGACTTTTGCAGTGATCCGATTCAGTATAAATCAGTTTTGGACCTATGAACACGGAAGGGAATATTCACGGAAGAAATTTTGAAAAATGCTCAAACCCTTGCACAAATTTTGCTTTCTGTCATGAGTTTGGATCTGTATTACAATTTTATTTATTAAAAATAAATCGTATTTTAATGTAAAACAGGTTGTGAAATAAACAGATGAGTTAAAAGGCTAAAATATTTTTGGTAGGAGAAAGTACTCTCCCTTCGAACGTTCACGCTTTCGAATAATGTGAATTTTCTTTTAGTTTTTCTAAGAGACTTCACATTTCTATTAAATAATAGTTAGCCTAATATCAATTATTGAGAATTACGTGATAACTATGTTTATTTCTCTTAGGAAAAATAAAAGAAACTCACATTATTCGAAGGCATGAACGTTCGAAAGGAGAGTCTAAGTATATATGCCTTCGAATAATATGAATTTCTTTTGTTTTTCGTAAGAGATTTACACTTAATTATCACGGAATTATCAACAACTGATGATAAGCCAACTTATATTTAATATTTATATTTATATTTAGACATAAACATAATTATCACGTAATTAGCAATAATTGATAATAGGATAACTAATATTTAAAAGAAATGTGAAATCTCTTAGAAAAACTAAAAGAAAATTAACATTATTCAAGAGGCATGAAGGTCGAAGGCAGAGTACTCTTCCCTATTTTGGCAAAAACGGTAAGTAAAACATCAAAATTGGTAAGTAGAAGAATCAATTTTGGTAAGTAAAAACTTAAGTACGGTAAGTAAAATTGTAGAAGTGGTATGTAGTAAAATTGTAAGCTTGGTAAGTAAAGTTTTTACTTACCAAATTTGCATTTTTTACTTAACATTTTTAATTTTGTTACTTACCATATTGTACCCAAATACTTACCATTCTACTGCAGCCGAAAAATATAGAAATTAAAATGAAACCATTTTTAGTATTGTCATAGGATACAAAGTTTTGCAATGCTTTGCCACCCCTTTTTAGCCAATATTTGGGAGTTTATTATTTTTTATATAGATAGATTAGTTAGACACTGCACTGGTACAGTAAAATCTATTTTTAAGTAAATATAAAAAATGAAGCTAAAATATCATTACATATATAGAATTACATTGAAAATTATCAATTGCATTCACGTGGTTAGTTATCATCAGCCATTAACATGCCTAATTTTGGTGTAGTTTCATTGTTTCGCAAAAACAACAAAACAATTTACAGAAAAATACAAATTCTTTAAAATACAAGTTAACATTATGTTAGACTATTTGAAAGTGTACTTGTATGTATCTCAATAATTTTCTGACACAACAGGTGGAAAAGTGCGATGATCTAAGTTAGTTCTCACCACGAATCTCTACCATCGACAGACGATTGTTGGTACCATGCAATTATTTCGCCCCTGTTTTTTTTATCTTATATGTGTAAGTAAGTCTATTTCTATATACCAATCGGAATTTTCCGCGATATTTCAAATTAAGAAAAAATAATAGTTTTATATAGTCAGGCAACGACTTCTTGTATCTGATATCTGAAAAGTGTGTATGGAAAGCACAAAAAGTAGATTGCGTGATTGTTTTATTTCCACAATCTCTTTTGCTGGTGAGATGCGATCATAGAAATAAATGGACTCAAAGGACTGGAAGAGGAGAAAGAACCTTGAATTAAACGGAAACGCGGCAGTGACGCGTCGGTGCTTTTGTCACGCATGAGATATCACACAAATATTAAATGGTAATGTACATTCACAGTGGAGTCAGGTAAAATACAATATAATAGATGGGAGAAAAAACCCAGGTGGGTAACGACTTTTGGATCCTCTCTGAGCCATGTTTCTGCCTCAGATGTTCTCCATTTTTATTCCCACTTTTCCAGTATGGGGTATGATGTTAAAAGTGTCTGGGAGATGTGCTTGGTCCCTTTTCCATGCTACAATGACTCTCATCTCGTGAGTATCAAGATGCATCAGAATTATTCTAAATATCTCTCAGATCACAAGTTTTAAAAAGGGATCTTCCCCAGACTACCATGATACAAGTGGAAAATGCAGTCCAAACCAAACAGTCCCCCTTTTAATTTAATCGAGTTTCAAGAATAACCCCTTCAGACATCTCCAAAAGTCTAATTAGTCAATTAGGCTTATTTGGCTACTGCATATAACGTGAAAGATCTGTCTACGAGGTTAACAAACAATAATTTCTAAAATGCATGGACATTGTGAATAACTTATAAAATTTGCTTTTTAATTATTTGTTATTTTTCTTTCATTATATCTTTGCTATATAATATACAACAGGTGTGCAGTGTTCATAATCATTCTGAAATGCAAACATTATTACTAATGTGATGATTTTTTGTTGTGTTCTTGGTACTAAGAACGAGAGACTGCGGGAAAATCACCCAACCGAAACGTTGGGAATTTAAAATTGTTTTTTTTTAGTTACATTTTATTTTGTTCACGGTGAGAGCAGAAATATGTATATGGTACTTTTTATTCAATTAATTGGTTCACAAGATTCTTAAAGATGGGAATTCTTGAAAGGAGTCTCAGTCAGACTTTTCGCACGATAAATAAGCGTGGAAGATAAATTTGAGACTAAGTATTTTCTCCTTTCTTACACCAAAAATATTAATTTCTGTCATGTTACATTTTGAAACTAAAAAAAGCCACTTAAAATAATCAATATATGTCTAGATATCTATTGCTTTAGTCAATACTATATAAATCGACTTAGCATCCTGACTAAGAACTCTTTGATTGTCATTAAAGTTCCCTTGTTGATACTAGTAGGGGATTAATTAATTATAAAGAGTTCTGTGATATTTCCCAGTTATTGTTGTTGCGATTCTAAGGGAGGGTGAAATGTTCAAACCCTCACAATCACCCTTAACAAACTATCGAAAGAAAGGAAACGCACGATTGTTCAATGAAAACTATTCAAAAAGGTCCATAGAGAATATTTTAAAGGGAGAGTGTCAATTAGGTGGTGAAAACTGGTCAATATTTTTGTATAACTTTTAAATAGACAGATAAACTATCAGAAAATATACCATAAAATAAACATTTAAGAAGCTAATTCGAATTATTTTCGAAGATACAGAGATAAAAGCAAATGACTGACGAGCAGATATGCAAGCGTTCAGGCGAATATTCAAAACTTTGAAGCGCGCTTACTCCACTTCTTATTTTTAAAATTTTTCAAAAATTTAAAATAAAAAAAAAAAACTTATGAGTCGATCGTAATGAATAAAGGCTTATTCTCTTCAGCATTAGATTCTCTTCTAGTATTATTAAATTCAAAATTTTGCCCTAAAAATTCATCTTTTTCAAAGACTTTGAAAAAAGTTCCTATTTCACAATTTTCTTCGAATTGAAAATTGTTTTTTTTTTTTAGATTCTTTTTCTCATACAAAAATTACGAGCTGCAGATTTCCTGCAAATCAGGGAGCACTACCATGAGGCGTTCCATTAGACTAGAGTGAACCCGTGTCAAGACTTATTGAAACCCTATTCTGTACCATTTGAAATACGAAATTCGACACTTATACTTATCGATAAACGCTGATTAATGAAAAATCGTTATATTACTCAGATTTTATTGGATGAATTAAATAAATTTCAATATTTTGACAAAAGTGTCAATAGGGGTTCCCTGTCGAAGAGTTGTTCCTTCGACCGTATTTTCGTCATTTTTTTTTCGAAAAAAATTATTTAAGTACTTTAAATATGTATAAACATAGGGGAGACCGGGACATAATTAGCCACGGATAGTATTAGATAGTGGGGTATTGTAGTTTTATTTAGAAAGCATGTTGAGCTAATTACTATTTATTCAGAGTAATTATCTGTCTCCCTATTCATTGAAATATTTCTCAGACGGATTCAAACATGTTTTTCATAAAATATAGGCAGGGAAAAAAGTTATTTGCTGGCTTAGTTTGTGAATTTTGAAAAGTGAATTTGCTGCTACTAATTCAGACTCCTCCCCCCTTAAATTTATCTTAAAATGCTGTTATTTTATTAAAATCAACAATTACCAAAGAACTTCATTCTCACGAAAATGTCTTGATCAATGAGGAGATAAATCAATAAGGGTCAAAATGAAGTTTGTTGGATAGGTTGGACCACCTTCAGACCCAATATTTAACCAACTTTTTAGCTAATACTTGTACTACTTTATTATTATTAATTATATCGAGACATTTTAATATATATTACGTGACTATAAAACGTAGGGGAAAGCCGGCATGTTTGAAAAACTTCTTTGTTTTGACTTTAATGTACTATTTCCAAAACTCAGAAAGTTATCTTGAAAATTTGTATAGCGTTTAGTTTACTCACTCGTATAGAGTTTATTAAAATGACTCGATTAGTATTTTGTCACATTAATTGAAATAATCAAGGAATAATCCACTGCGTCTCAAACATGGAGGATTTCCCCTACTCTAAGATAAGATTTAAGATTAAGATTAAGATTTAAGATTATAAGAATATGCTGATCGTACACCGCTTGAGCGCTCCATCACAACGGGGATGTTTTTCCACGCTCCTGGTTTTTATTACGATCTAAGTAAGTCCTATTGGCACTTTCAGTACTCGTGTACCCATTGGCACCCTATTTTGTACCATTTGGAACACAAAATTTGAAAATCTATACCTATAGGTAAATATAGATTAATTAAAAAAATCATATTACTTGCATGTCATTAAATGAATTTTAATATTTTGATGAAACTGCCAACAAATGTTACCTGCCGATCAGATCTCCTTCGACCCAACGTTTTGTTACATGTAAAAACATCCTCCTCCGTGTAGTACTTTTAGTACTTTTCCTGAAATCCTGAAACTGATAAAAAATTGTGCAGAGTTTCTTTAACATCAAATGCAAGTATATGGATAAATCTCTATTTCATCCAAGAAATGTGTTGTATCACTACTTTAACTCTTTCGCGTCTTTAGGGTCATATATGACCCGGGGAAAAAAGTTTCTTTTTGGCTATTTACATTAATTGAAATCTAACTGGAGTCTTGAGAAAATGAGACAAGAATCTTACATCCTTCTATTATGATGTCGTGCACGAACAGATAGATTTCAATTAATGTAAATACCCAAAAAAAACTTTTTTCTCCGAGTCATGACATTACCCTAAAGACGCGAAAGAGTTAAGTAGTAAAATAAAAGGAGCAAATAAATTTGAGATAACCCAAGTTATAAAATGCAATTGCTATACGGCAGATAAGTATGCGTTATTTACTTATCACAAACATCTACAGATCTAAACTTTAGCTTGCATTATGAAGTAGTATAGTAGGTCTTAATTATAACATAATATAATTAAAATTTACTCATGGTTACACTTGCTGAATTCCAAGAAATCATTAATTTTTATTGTTTTAGGTGATGCACTTACATGATGCTATGTTTGAAAGATATAAGCCTGTGCTCCGTAAAAGAAATTTACTAGAAGTTTCAAGGAAAATAGGCATTCTGAAAAATAGGTTCTTCTAAAGACTACAAAAAATGAACTAAATAATAATCTAAATGATGTAATGACAATGGGATTATTACTGAATGTCCAAGCAGCTTACTAAAATTATTTAAATCCTAAAATTATTAAATCCTAAAATTATTTCATTGATGCCATTCACACCGCCGCATTGGATTGAGATTGAATTGACCCAAAATTGGATTTTCGGACAATTCAGTATGAATCTAATGCGACAATCTAAATTACTTTTTATGAAACCGTTTAGATTGCGGCCTTATTGAGACTTAATGATCCGAAATCCAATTTTGGAACAATTCAAACCCAATTTAATGCGGCGATGTAAATAGCCTCTTATTATGTGAGATTCTTAACAATCTCACCTAATCCTATCAAAATTTCCTTCCGATCAGGCCCAAACTTTGCCAAAATGTGTTTCGCAACTTCATAATCACGAATATATGGGTGGCTAACTAAGTTACGCTTCCAGTTGGCCGGCCGACCGCTCTTTGGCAGCTTAATAGCTCCCAAACTAAGACAGATATCGACTTGCGGTTTCCCGCAAAGGTTACATATCGGATGAAAATTGCAACATGATGCGTTCCCCCACCCCTCCTTCCGCCATTTTGAATACCCCATTTTTTTGTTAACGCAATAGTTCCACCCCTATGGCGTCGATCAAGCTCAAATTTCGGTATGTTATAACTGGACCTTAGAACTTTAGATCAATATCAAACTTAAGGTCTCCTGACCCCCCTGACTCAAGCTATGAGAGTCCAAAAAATGTCTTAAAACGGCCGTAATTCCGGTTCCAATCCTCAGAATTTAAAATCCAATCCTCAAATTATACCTATCAAACAAAAAAATGCTTAAGTCGATCGATAACCCATGACCCAAGTTAAAAGGGGTCAAAGTTCGAAATTTGACAGGTCTCTATCTCCGGTTCTGATTAACATTTTAACCTAAATTTTGGGTTTTTGATTTCGCCCCGATAAGCACTTTTATATGGAAGTTCAAAAAGTAATCACAGGTGGCGCTGCGATAGTGTAAAAATTCAAATTCATTTTTCTCAAAAACGCCATTGTGCAAGTTAATCAAATATTAGAGTGTTGTAGTCCAGTCTAGGAAGTTTCCTAAAAGTGGCGTGGGTTCGTTGTGGTTACAATAGAGCCGGAGATATGAGTGGTTAAAATTTATGAAATTCAAAACAATAAGCTGATCTAGGCTTATCACTAGCATTTACTATTAGACTAGAAGTTGTAGAAGTTGTAGAAGTTGTAGAAGTTTCAGAAAACGTATATGAAAGCTCAAATAAAGTTTTATTGCGAAGGTCTACAATTAAATAATTGCAGTTCATATTTGATAAAATTTTTAATAACATCATCTGCTATAATCCCCAGGATATGTTATCAAACTTTTTACAGTTTCTCGACTTGGAATTCCTTTATAATAAACTTATATACATATACACATAGCCAAATAAAGATGTTAAAAGTTCAAAAATTGGAATAAGATTTATGGATAACTTTATAAAATACAATCTAATACAAATTTTGAATGAGATCATAGTGTAAAAAAACTTATATATGTATTAATAAACGCTAAGTTTGATGTTACTCAACGTCATATAAATCTCGATTTCATATGAAGCAATCGAAAGAATTTAATAACATTGTGACTTTTTGCATATGTTGTAAAAGAGTTGTTATGAGTCAGTGATTTGCAATGTGAAGATTATAAGCAATTGATAATGAATTAAACACCTGTTCCATAGCACAAACCGTGCCAATCATTAACCTGTTCATGACCATGGCAGCTACACTGCTACAGAGTCTGATTGTACTCGCAACAATTCGTCCAAATACCATATGTATTAATATTATAGATATGTTTGTAACGTGTATACAAGTCTCATTTTGCTCATTTCTTAAGCAATCGTTGGTGGTTCATTTTTCTAAAGTGAGGATGATATTTACGCATTAATGATTAACATTATTCTTTGTAAAAGCGTGTTTACCTCACTTGATCTCAGCAGTGCATAGTTCTTTGAAATTGTATATTCATTGAACAGTACATCACGGTCTAAAGTTTTTTCCTCATTAACCATAGCGAGATAATCTTCATTTCTATTAGATTTGAGCTGAATTTTATTCTTCGCTTTGCAGCTGTTGTTCATCATAAGCTATTCCTCACTCTTAGCTCCATGGATGATGCTGGTGAAACCTCCCAGAGACAATTGAGAAATTATTATAGTATTAAAATTTTTTCGTTTAATTTATTCTATGCGAAACAATTATCTTTTATACATAACAAAGATAAAAATAAATTCAAACTGAAAATTTATGAATTGTGTAATATTCAGTTTTTAAAAGTCAGCTTTGGTTAATTTCATATTGAGATCATTGAGATATAAAAAGGGGTGGCAAAGCGTTCGAGGCTTTGCGACCTGTTCGAACTCCCGAGAAGGAGCTCAGCCTTATATTCCTTTTGTAATTTTTTCGGGTTTATATTTCTCGATTTGAATTTGTCTATGAATCACCATAAAACGCATAAAACCACCTTGAATTTGAAAATTGTTCAAGAAGACGGTACTTTAAGAAATCAAAAAATTTTTATTAATTAATTGATAAATTCGAATGAAAACACGGATTACTATATTCCTGGATATAGTTGGTAGACATTTTTGTGTCCCATAGTAGTGCAAACAAAGTGAGTAAAAGTACGAATAAAGACGTCGTACCCTTGCTTCTTGATATTCTCGAGACTGAAAGTCACTTAAATCCTACATTTTCATTCCTCAGCATCAAATCGCATAATTCCTGGATGCCCTGGATGCACTTTTATTTGGTTTGTTTGCACTGCTATGAGACACGAAAATCTCTACCTACTATCCAAGAATATAGTAATCCGTGGTGAAAATTAAACTTATAGAATGGTGTATAGGACGAAGTAGGGAACCTTTGAATTTAAGGCAGCTTAAAAACTGGGTTTTTTCTCCTATTTTTAAACGAAATTGAGCATTACTGTGACATTATGGAGGTTTACAAATCCATTGTGAAGCTTAATTTAAAATTATAATAAGCCTTAATTCTTTCTAAAATAAGAGATAAAAGTCCACATTTTAAAAGGTACCCCAATTCAAAGGGGCTCCACTTCCCCCATGGGGCGATATGTAATGTACATTTCAACTACCTCCCAAACATATCCAAAAATAAACAAAAACGCAAGGGACAATTTTGAGAAAAATTGAGAAAATCTCATTTTACTGCTCGAACTCCACACAGAGAACGATTTATATAATACTTCGATTTTGAGTTATATGTACATATATTTCGACTCTTTACCCGCCAAGGGGTCGTATTTTGGTAGAATTTTGGAAATCGCAAGTTTCGAGTTTTTTGATGTCACGCTGTTTGTCCGACCGTTGCCTAGAGCCCAAACGGATAGAGAGAGAATGAAATGGGATTCTCGAGTGACCCCTCATAAGTCGATCCAGGAACCATTAACATGCACACCATTTTACCGCCATTCCCCCCCCCCCTATCCCTCCGAAACTATGTGTTTTGGTATTGTTCGAAAACATGTCATGCGATTTTTTTTTCAGTTTTGGTTATGTTTTAAGAGATTACCTAGGTGGACATTTCGCCCTACGTAAATCCCATTGAATCATTCGTAATAACGGTATTTTAAGGTCAAAGGTAAAAGAGGCTCTACAGAGCGTATTCATCAACTGAATGGGGTCATGTTTGGTCTCATTGGAAAGATTTTGGAATTTCTGACAAGTCTGAACCGGTTCCAATCGGTGCTGAACCGGCAATGAACCGCTTCTTATCCGATAACTGATTTTAATTCTAAAACCAATTTCAAAATATTTTGTGGGATCTTTTGAATGATTTATGAATCATTCAAATGCTGTAGGGGGAACTGGGGCACCTATTAATTGTGGCAGCTTTGAAATTGATTTTTTTTCTCCTATTTGTAAATGTAACCAGGTTTCATCATCATATAAATTAGCTTCGCAAATAAATTGGAAAGCTAAATTAAGATTAAGATGTGTGTATGGGTCGGTTATATTCCTTTCGGAACCGATGCACCCAGGTCACTTATTTGGGCCCATTATGCACTTCCCATTTTCCTGTTCTATATTAACCCCCATGGCGGGTAAACATGCTCTATATCACAGTGCTCTGTGTGCGTTCTGATACATACAGTACCGCTTTATATCACGGTAAACCAGCATCGGTTTGTTGTGGATCTGGGCAGTGAATGTGTATTTGTATTCGATTGAATTCTGATGTCGAAAATTATTTCCTATACCAACCTCTCTTTTTATGCGGTTCATTGTCAATACATTGTCATTACTTTTCCATTCATTCACTGGACGAATTCGAAACTAATACAACAGCTCAAAAATCTGCAGCTTCCCAGTCTCGAAGCCGAGACCTCACAGTCATAGAGCCACTACTTTATCCACTGATCCACTGAGGGCCCCAAGTTAAATTACTCTATGATAAGTCTCAATTCCATTTACAAATAAGAGGAAAAATCCCAATTTCAAAGCTGCCCTAAATAGTGTCCCACTTCCTATTATATCTTAAAATAGTCAATACGCAAGAGAAACTAGTTGAAATATGAGCTTGAATAGTTTCTAAACGTTTGAAAAGTGTTTAAAATACTGAACAGCTTGAATCTGTTATCTTATCTGTTAACTAGTGATAAGCCTAGATCATCTTATTAAGGTGAGATTCTTAACGTGAATAAACTCCAGATTGCATGCAAATTCGTTTTGGAACTGAATATGAGAGGTATTATACAGCAATTTGGTATCAAATTCCTGAAAAATTGCAAACTTTTATTTAAATTAAAATATCTGGGATGTAAATAAATTGACAGAAAGATGATAGTATGGAATATAGACCAGAACCTCCTTTATAATTTTGTCCTAAAACTTGATCTTATCGGTTGCTCAGTAGCCGAGATAATTTAATTTATTTGTTTTGGACCGCATTTTTTTGACCACAGCAGGCATTTTGTTCATGTGACGAACTACAGCTATATCAAATTTTTGTAAGTATTTTTTTTTTAATTTTAAGTAAAATTGAGTGTTAATTAAAACCTGAGATATGGGTCGGTCAATTTCCAAACTTTGACCCCTTATAACTCGGATCAGGGGTTATCGAGCGACTAATTTTGAACCATTGCGACAGAGCGAAACATTTTATGGTGATTAAAATGTTAAAAGCCTTTTTTGTGATGATTTTTAGTTTTCATGAGACGATGACCTACGGTCACACGAATGCGATTTTAGGGCAAAATCGTCAGGATATAACCAGACCAGACAAAATAGCAAGTATTATATTACAATCCAATTTCGGCGGGAAAGTCCTTTTTCCATTGAAAAGCAACACTAAGTAAGACACAAAAAGTTCTTTTGACCTTTAACAACAGAAGACTTTTGACCCTTATACGGGCTTCAGATCTAAGGCTTAGCCATATGGCTTAACTTCTCTAATTTCTTATCAATCAGTATTTAAAAAAAAAAATATCACTTAAGATTGGACAACATGTACAAGTGATTTATTCAATTTTGGAAAACCAATAAAATAGGTTACTATTTTGAATTTAGAGACCATCGGTAACTGGGCTAAACCTTTGGTCTGAAGCCGGCCTTAGAGTACCTTAAGTGACATGTATGGTGAATATATTGACAAATTTGACAATTATCTGATAGGTCCTAGTCATTTTTCTCAGTTCTTAAAATCCATCGCCATACAGACTTTAATTTTCCTTTAATTTTGTTATATTTCAGCGATTTTTATTTTGCGATATTTCAGCAAAAATTAATGTAAAACTTTATAAAATGGAACTTAATTTATTAATTATAGTTACAAATAAAATTATTAAAAGATATTAATCTTAACCCTCTAACGGGTAAGACCGCCTCCAGGCGGTCTTCACAAAAATAACATTTACAGCGACAATAAAGGTTTTATTTATTTAAAAGTGCTATAGTGTCCTCGGTAATACTCTTATAAACATCTCTTGAAAGTTTGAACTCATTTTGACTCTTCGTTTTGTTGCTATTCCCAGTTTTGTGTGACAGGTCAGAGAAAAAGCAACAAAAAATATTTGTGCAAAAAAACTCATTTCCAATTTCCATAAAAATACCGATTTAAAGTTATCTGACTAAAATAAATTTATTTTTTACTGAAAGATATGTCATTCTACTTTGTATATTTTATTTAAAAAATTTGAAAAAACTAAAAATGTGAATTTTAGAAGCAAAAAGAGTTTCAAAAAATTTTTATATTTTCTCACCTAGCGCCTGAACTAAAAAAGATAATGAAGAATGGATGGTTTTTTCGACTTTATTGGATCATAATTATCCTAGAAAGCATTATTTTAGAACTTTTTTCGCATATCAAAGAAAACACTGTTAGAGGGTTAAATTGATCAAAAATAAATACTTACTTACTTAACCGGCACTACAACCCATTGCTGGTCTTGGCCTGACTCAGGATCAGGACCCGGCGCCACTCGAGCCTGTTACGCGTCACTGTTCTCCAATTCCACACCCCTAATGAGCTGGCGTCCTGGTCCACGCGTAAATACCCTAGCGCTAACTTTATTCAGTGGAATTATACTTATTTTCAGCTTAAAATACAAAATTCTATTATAATTCAAAAAATACTTGGAATAAAGAATCAAAATGTAGATTTTTTCTTTTTGGCATGAAAGGACGTTGCGGTCTACACATGAATTTTTTTCGAGACTACTTTTTTTGTTTAGGTTCTTTAAGGATAATGGGTGGAATTGTACTTTATTTCCACCACTGACGGTATAGGCCCGGAGCTATTGAGAAAACAAAAAAGTGGTACTCGAAATGGAGGAAGGAGGGGTGAGGGGTATGGGGTCAATGCACCAAGTTGCAATTTTCACTCGATTAACTTTTGCCGAAAATCGCAAGTCGATTTCTTTCTTAGTTCGGGAGCTACAAAGCTGCAAAGAGCGGCCGACCGGCCGGGAATGTTACATAGCCACCCATATATTCGTGATCAAGAAGTGGCGAAACACATATTGACAAAGTTTGGGTCCGATCGCAGGACGTGAAATTTTGGTAGGATTATAGTAGGTGAGATTGTTCAGAATCTCACGTAATATGTTTAGAAATCTCAGTCGTGAGAAAGCCGAGTTCCTCTACAACACATGAGATGTTTCACTGCGTTATTCTCATTAGTAGTTATAGTCTGATTTTTTTTATTAAAATTTTGAGTGTATTCTGTTCATACATATTTTTAATTATGATATACACAAGTGTCAAGACAGAATGAAGATAAAGTAACTCATTTGAATACAATAAGAGACTGTTTTTACATGAAAAGAAAGAGTTAAAAAATTCTTGCTGGTTATAGAGTTGATTTGCAATTTTCAAACAACTTGCAATCTCTATTTTAGAGTAATTAAACTTATTTACGAAGTTTCCAAGTTACGATGTTCTTAAACATGAAATTTACATGTGTGCATTGGCGTCACCATGCGAATAAATTCGTTGCTTCTATACAATCATTATTCTTTATTTTTAACTTGGAAATCGTTCCAATGGCTGCACATTATTTATATATATATATATATAACATAATGTTATATATATATATATATATATATATATATATATATAACACAAATGTTCAAATAGCATTTTCCACTACTTAAACTATTTTTGTACTTCTATCACTATATTCTTGAGACTACTTTTTCAACATAACTTTGCTGGCTTGAATAAATCTTGAAAAAAATTCTTTCAATTGTAATGGAATTCTCCTCGTTTCAGTGAATATAAATTCTTAGCATTATGAATTTTGTATGAATGGAGTGGAAGAAAAGGGAGGTATCTCCTACATAGGAAAGAAGGAAAATAAGCGTTTTTTACTGTCCACCTGTGTAAAAAAAAAGAACGAAAATGAGAGGTTTTACCCTCATGAAGTCGTAAGGTCAAATACCTTATGATTTCCTGCTTTAATTATTGCTATTAGATTTGATGAGATACAATTTCGTCAAAATTCAGCGCCTCTAATTCATCCAAAACTACTGAATTTAATCATTATCTTCCCATGTTCTACGAGGGAAAACATGGATAAAACAAATTAAGTAAAATTACAAATACGTTTCATCTCACTCATCTCTTCGAATGGATGATGAAAGATGTTTTGGGATGCGTGTGGCTGTTTTCCTATCAAATCAACTCTTCGGATTGATTGAATTCATTGGAGGAAGTAAGGCGAAGAAAAAGATCGAGAAATTCCAGAGTGATCCCATTGATTTGTGGAAATGATGGAATAAATACCACAGAAAAAAATTGTCACGCTTTAATGTTGTATCGATTAGTTGCACTGCTGTTTTACACATACAATTGATTTGGATGTCTGTCGGAACTGATGAGTACCCCCATTATGCCCCTCACTTCTATGAGAATAGTGATATTACATCTCCAAGCTTTAAGAATGGGAGCAAGGAACTGCGAACTATAATATATAATATATGACAAAATTGTTGGATATTCTCGTTGTACATTTCCTAGAACATTTTTAAATAAGAAATTTATGTAATTTATTATATTTATACTTTAAATTTAAAATAATGTTATTTAATTTAGTCATATTTTTAACCCTCTAAGGACGAGACACTTAATACTTTTCACTTACCGAAAATCAACATTAAAAAAGAAACCAATAATCAAAATCAGTGAAAATGGAAAATCAGTGAACATGGAAAATCCAAGAAAGTTCGATTTGGTATATTTTTACCTCTATGGACGACATGGATAAAAATAGCCCAAAAATTTAAATCATTTTCCAATTATTTAGGGGAGACCGGGGTACCTATAGCCAGGGGTAGAATTAGTCAGTGGATTTTTCTCGTTTTTCTTAAAATGTACATTGAGCAAAGTATTTTTTTTATTGAAAGTAGGAACACATTCCCATATTGCCAGAAATATTTATAAGTCTGATCCTATTATCCTACAATTTAGAAGCATTTTTATAAAATGGCTATAAAATTGTAATTTTGATGGTACAGTTTTTGGACCAGCATTTGGTTTTCTGAGTTTCTGGTTTAATAAACCTAATTAAAAAATATTTTTCACTTGGATAATAATTATCCAATTTTTTATATAAGATGATAAACACTGAAACAGCACTCTGGGCAGTTGTAGCCACTCTTCGGTGGGGGTATAAAACTATTGATGATTTTTCACTAATACATGGATAATTGTTAGATGAAAAAGTACTGTCGATATTCCAAGCAATATTGCCATTTGGATGAGCAACTTGTGAAATAGATTTTTTCAGGATATTTTCATCAATTTTGCCGCAATTACAAAAATGTCATAAAAAAGTCGGCTAAAGCCTTTTTCTTTAGGTTTAAATGACATATTTAACATCAGTGGGCTTCAAAGTATCAAGCGAAACAATTTTTGGTATCTCCAGTTTAAAATTTCGTCTGGAATTTTGGTGGCAAGCACCCCAAAAGTGGCTATATCTACCCAGGCCCATGGCCCAGGCCAGTGTAGCCAATGTGTCATACTTTTTTCATTATCCTATCTAGAAAAACTCAAGGATTTTAGAGCCTTGGACTGCACTGTTTTATACAGCCAATATCCTAATGCTATTTATGAAATATGAAAACATTAGACAAACCTTATCATTTTTCACAAATCACGCGCGAGAAAAAAGCTTCATTTGCTGGCTAATTCTACCCCTATCTCCCCTATTAATCGTGTCGAGGTATAAAATTCACATATGTCTTGCTCAATAACGGGCTACGTCAATGGCATGCGGGGTTGCCAACATGAATTCCCCTACCTCGCAAGAAGCAGGAGACAAAGGACAAACACACAAGTGTGGGGTAGTTTGAACTACCCCACAGTCACAAGTGACGTCACATTCCGAGAAGACCCATCGCCGCCTGTTGACTCTCGATCGCGCTACGCAGCTCCTCAAACGGTTGAGAGACTTCCACGTCGTCCAGTTTTGATCACCACCAGGAGGAAAGCTTTCCCTTAGTTCGACAAAATCTGGTGGAAAGACTTCCTTCCACAGATTAAGTCTAGCCTCCTCCGGAGATTTGTCAAGTGGTTTCACAGAGTGGCAAAAGCTATTGCGAGACTTCAGCCTTGCTCTTGGTTTTTGTGGCCATAGAGAAGATGCCTTGGTTCAGAGAGAACCTTGGACATCTTTCTACTGGAGATGATTTTTCTCCTCACCCGTAGTGGAGCAATTCCTGCTAAGAGATAGAGTTTGTTCACTGGCGTGCCTTTTAGGCACTATACGGTCGGTGTCGCTAAGATCAAAGTCTACTCTACTCTACTACTAAGACATGCGCAGACCTCTCCCATAGTTCAGCTGCGTACTCTGCTACAGAAAATGATAGCGCAAGCGCAGACATACGCATCAGTTTCGGCTGAGTTCCCCACTGAGCGTTGACAAGTTTTCGCAGTAAGTCATATCTTGTTTTTAACATTACTGCAGTGGGTCTTGTATGTGAAAGTTCTATCAAGGGTGACACCAAGATACTTGGGCGTGAAATTGTGCTTCAGATAATCTCCCTCCCATCTCACATTCAAGCGAGTTGTGGCCCACTTGTGACGCAGATGGAAACAACTTACCTATGTTTTAGAGGGATTTGGATTTAGTTGGTTCTCCTTGTAGAATTTCCAAAATTCAACAAAGCAAGTCTCAAGCTGGGACTCCAGGTCTTGAAACGTGTTTGCCTTAACAGCTAGAGCCAAGTCACCCGCGTACAAGAAGGCCTTGGATCGAGACGGTAGTGGCTGATCATTTGTGTAGATATTAAATAAGATTGGAGCCAAGACACTACCTTGCGGCAGGTCATTTTTTTGCAATCTCCATCTGCTTTTCTGATCCTAGGTCGGCGTTGCGTGGGGCCCCTGTGGGTCTCTTGCATACAAAGGACGTCACACTTTTGTTTTACACAGAGTTCGCAAAGAAGATCTTCTTTGATCGTCGACAGACCCTCAATATTCATTGAAATGATATTGAGGGCCGGTCCTGAAAAGGATCTTTTTGTGCTGAGTGCTGTCATGACCACTAGATAAAAATCTGCGGGTTTACACTTGAGTTGTGGTTGAGGTGTTCGTGTGTTTTTTTTCGACACTCAATTTTAGCCTCGTGGTGGAAGGATTAGTCAGTCCCCGGGGACTATCCGAAAAGCTCCGAAAAAGCCCTAAATACGCGTGGAGGTTCGTTCCTTGTTCTCCAATGAAAAATATTAGACTATTGTAGTTTCTAGAGCCAAGAATAAGGTTTTGCTTAAAAAATATGGAACCTGCTCTCTCGTGTAGTTTGAAAAATTATATTTTTAGCTACATTATCGTTAAAAATGTAATTTAAAAATATTTAATCCATTAGTGAAGGATCCATGGAGGAATTGGTAAGAGTGGTCGACTGTTGTGCGGTGTGATCCCCGATTCGACTGTTACAATTGGAGCTCGAGTCATGCTTGCTACAAATGATTGAAGCGTCTAAACTAAATAATAAATTTGTACGTTTTGTATGTTATTCAAGTACAAAATAATAGAAATAGTACATGAAAATAATTATAATTTATGATTTATAAATAAATATTTAATTCAATAAAAATGATATCTTATCAAATTGATGCATTAGAGAGATATTTTATTAAGGTTTAGCAATTAATTTTTTTCTTAAATAAAAAAAATCATATCAGATTATTATACTCAATTAGAGTATGAAAACATTATGCATAAGAAATCAAATAATAAGGGAAGAGTACCCCGAATCGGAATGTTAAGAGACATGCCCCATATTTAGTTGAAAATATAATCCTCAAAACATTATTTGGTATTTTTATGTATACTAATTGATTCATTAGTGATCCCTTTAACTATATCTGTGCTTTTGGATTTTTAATTTTAACAATAAATTAATAAACAAAATATGTGTAATTGCAAACTTGAACTCTGTACCTCGGATCGTGAGGAATTTAATCAGGTGTCTCAGGGAAAATTGGTTTTATAAATTAAATCTGAGTTAATGCACTGTATTCTTGTGAGAGTTAAATGGTAAAAAGTAGCTAATAATTTAAAAAAAAAATCATTAAATTTGAAGCAACAATGTGGTATTAACCTGACGATCCGAGGAACACTGCCGCTCGCTGGTGCTCTTCTCTTAGATCCTTAAGAGAATGATTAAATGAATAAGGAAGTTTGACGGCAATTTTAGGTGTCGAATAAAGAATAAAATACAACCACTATTTAGATTAGATTAACTCTTCTATTTATGAATTTATCACATTTTGTCTTGTAAGATAACTTGTGATCAAAGAAAAAAACCTCAATATAAATATCGAATGATTAGGTTATATCATTGTCTTTTAGGATTAGGTTATATCATTGTCAAAGACAATGCTACTGCTCAAATTAAACAGAGGGAGAGAACATTATATATACTGTTCGACTTTGACTTATTTATATTTTTGTCTAATCTTTACCACCAAAGGGGTTGTATTTTTAGAAAAAATTTGGAAATTTAAAGTTTCACTGTTTCGAGTTTTTATACTTCAAGCTGCTTGTCAGTCTGTCCGACTGTCGTCATTATAAGAGGCCAAACGGTGAAAAATAGCGACTTAGAACCTTCGAGGGACCCCAATAAGTGGACCCAAGGATCATTAACATGCCTCCTCGTTTTTACGCACCCCTTCCCAGATTACTTACGAGGACATTTTTTCATTATACAAAAATACCGTTGAATCGTACCTAATATATTTTGAGTAATAACGGTTTTTCTAGTTCAAAGGTTAAAAAGGCTCCAGAGAGCGTATTTCTCAATCGATTGGTTTCATGTTTGTACTCTTTGGAAAGGTTTTGGAATGCCCGACAAGCGTGTGCCGATTCCAATCGGTTATCAACCAGTAATAAACCAAATAACTAATCCCTTTCAATTTCATTATTCCTCACATGTTTTCGACGCTCTTATGAGTGAGTGTTAAATCGATTCAAATTGATTAAGAACCGGTTAAAAGGTAAATGATGTAAGAGTACTTTTGAGGTATAGCATCTAAAGTCACGAGTTCGAGCATTTCGCAAAGCCTGGGAAGCTTAGTCACCCCTGTTTAACAGAGAAATGACTATACCTTAATTTTACTTTAATAATATTAAGAATTTCACACTATTTTCACTGTTGCGTTGCTTTACACTGTATGATTTCAAAAAAGTCACAATTTCACTACAAGATCACTTTATCTATCAACATCATCATTTTATTTATCAACAAAATAATCATTTACCAATATTAATATAATAATCATATATTATATTTTACTGATCGAACTCAAAAAGAGGACAGTTACATAATCGACTTTTTTTGAAATTGTCACCGCCTTGAATCTTAAACCGTAAGATATTACAACTTCTGGTTTTCGGTGACCCCTATAAGAAAACAATATCTCCAGACGTTCTTATTCTGCTCCCATTACCAAATTACTCCAAAACCATTTTTTTTGTTTATGTTGAAAACGGATCCTATAATTTCTTGTAGTTTTTCATATGTTTTGGAGGCCGGTTAAGTGAACATTTCGACCAAACATACCAATAACCTAAAAAATCGCCATATTGAATTTTTGAAGGAAAAAGTTTAACTACTTTGGAGGGCCTACTTTTTAACCGATTTGATTAAATTTGGATTTTTTGGTAAGGTCTTGAAATTGCCAACCCGTTTGCATCGGTTGCAATCGGTAATGCTTCGATTATGTACCCATAAAAGTGATCTATCTTTTTCAAATAACCATCCGTAAAGTTGGTACATATCTAGAGGTGCCAATCTGTAAGATATACGAACTTCCGATCTTCGGAATTTCTGATTTCGAATTTTTGGTCTTCCCCCTACCCCCTTCCATTCCGTGTTTCTTGGTTTTCTCAAAAACTGCTCCTACTGTTTCTTTTATTTTTGGTTATGTTTTTTTGGGGGTGGTCCAGGCTCACACCTATGACCTAAAAAATCGCCATCTTGATTAAAGGAAAAAGTTTAACTACTTTGGAGGGTCTATTTTTCAATCCATTTAGTTATTTTTTTTTTTTTTTTGAAAGATTTTGAAATCAGTTGAATATCCGTATGTGATTCATCTTTTTCGTATTTACATTTTTTTTTATTTTTTCATATGCTGGTAACTAATGCCAGACCATTTTAGAATAATCATTTTCTTTACTAATTTTTGATTTTGAAATGCTTTTATGATTTATGAATCAATTTAATCGCTAGTAGACCAGTTTGCACTAAAAGACCATGCTAAAAAATAATTCACGGAGAACTCTATCTCGTGAGTTCGAGCATTCCTCAAAGCTGGGATGCTTAGCATCTCTTTTTATATACATGTATAGAGTCCTAATCTTATAAACCACCCAAAACATTTTTTATTGACCATACTGATAAACAATAACGATATCTAATTTATTCTATTACCTTACATTAAATAAATGATCGGTAAAGGAATTATTTTTAAAATACATTAAATCAACATTTTCTTTTTTTTATAATATTAAACACAAACTTTAAAAACAACACTTATTCGACTTTTCATGTTTATTAGGTGTTGAGTATTAGGAAAAAAGATGATTTCGTTTTGTTTTGTATTGAAACAAATGTTGAATATCCCTGGCACCAGTGATGCCACTAAGAGAACACGGGCGAGTCTTTTCAAAAGCCCGTGAATTCTTCCAGTGCCATTCCCTGTGCCGGGAAAATCGCTGATTACTGTCATTATCTCGGCGCAGTGTGCACAGTAAGACTCGCACAATCCAATTCCGTGCGGTGAGTGGATGGGGTAAAAAGCCACTCAGAAATTGTAATACACCACAAAAGATCTTTTAGTTCAGTACATCATGTTCATCACATACGATCGATTGATATTTGGATCCATTCTTATTAATATAAACAAAAAATTGTGGATGATGCTTCTCCGCAGATTATATATATATATATATATATATATATATATCTTATATGTACTGGTTCCTTTTTAAGTTCTTTCCAGATTGGCTGAATTTCATAAATATGCTATTGTTGGTAGTTTATAATTTCTTGGTGCAAATTTTAATACTTGTGCCACTTGTTTTAGTGAGAATAAAAAGTTCAAGGGTTTCATAAATTCCTTCAACAGCCCAACAAATAAATTGTTCATAAAAAATTCTGCATAAACACTCACCATTTCTTCTGAAAACTCTCTATCTTTTCTTTATCTGTATTTTAAAAGTTTTTCACTTACTAAATCTCACCGTCAAGTCATGGTTTATTATTAAACCCTGACTTATATACTTAATACCCTGACTATATATATATATTACATGCACACGTATCAACGGAGAACATATAGTTCTTCTTCCGCGACGTGATCACGGACTATTTTCTCCTAAAACTCCTCTTCTCTCTCTCCAAAAATCATTCCACCATGGTCTTGGCCAAGGAATGTCTGATGCTCAGTCAAAGAGTGTAAGTAAACTTTTTATTCGAGTCATGCCACAAGAATACACTACATTTTGATGGTACTGATGGAATGGGCATCAACATGAATTGTAACTCTCCGCATATGCAATGGTGAAAAAAAGGAACTCAGCTAGAAAAAAAATCAAATTAGAATTTAGGTACAATGACTCTAAATGCTCTCAACCGTATATTTTATCGTTCTTCTCTCTACCAGTACAATATATTTCTTAACTCATCAACAACTTCCGCGAAAGAAAATTATGCTTAAAATCATCTTAGAGGATTTATTTGTATAAATAATATTTGCTCCCACATCTACACACAAAAAATTGAAATACAATTGTTACAATAATACAGTATGATTTATCTACAATTAACAATAATTATGGATTTAAAAAATCTGAAAGTCTTACTTAGTATTGTCGTCATGAAATCAAGATTTTACTTGCCAAACTACAGTGAGTGTCAATAGTTTGTTGCCTAATGGATGTTTGAGAAATCAAGTGAAAAAAATGATAGAAAAAAATACTTTTCCAAATTTTTCTTTTTGCAGATGAGTTCCTTGTAATCCGTAGATATTATTTATAGTTTTCAAAAAAAATAATTAATTTTATTTCATATCAAAAATAATTGTTTTCCAAAAGTTGGTCATTTTTGAAAAATCAAAAGTTTGTTGCCTCATTAAAAAAACTAATTCAAAATGGTGAAAACGTGCAACCAACTTTATGTAAACCGGTTATCAGAAGAATTTCGGTTCGACAGAATGTAGCAGGAAATAGACGGAGACACTGAACCTTTCTTGATTTTCACAATTTTATTCTCTACGACGTTTCGAGGATGGATGTCCTCTTCATCAGGTATCGAATATGGCAGGGAAAATCACATACAGGTGGGAGTTGTTACACTGCACTTGAACTTTGATCACAAATTGATCTGTGATGTTCACCATTCGACTGACCGACACAGCTGTGTCGGTCAGTCGAATGGTGAACATCACAGATCAATTTGTGATCAAAGTTCAAGTGCAGTGTAACAACTCCCACCTGTATGTGATTTTCCCTGCCATATTCGATACCTGATGAAGAGGACATCCATCCTCGAAACGTCGTAGAGAATAAAATTGTGAAAATCAAGAAAGGTTCAGTGTCTCCGTCTATTTCCTGCTAAACCGGTTATATTTTGAGCTTATGCCATTTGATAGGCAAATGGTGGATTTGTACATTTTTAAGGCTGTCAATGTTAAATATATAGGTGTAAGAGTGATGATAAATAAAAAGAAATAATCAGTTTTTTGATAATTCATAATTTAGGTTATAATGGCAAATTACAAAAAGTTGAAAGGTGGGATATTGTCCAGGGATACTGCTGGAAGGAATCGGCGTCGCTTAATTGTCAAATTTTATGGAAATTCATGAAAAGTTATACATAAAATGGTCAAATATTATAGTTATGAGGCACGAGTACATCTGAAAAACGCTACTGGTAGACCCAGGGTTTCGACTCAGAAAGTTGATAACCGCATTCTAGGTATCTCTGATAGTAACCCCATGATGTTTGCTTCAAAAATTCAGAGTCGGCTGGTTACAGAAGGCATACAGGCTTCAAAACCAACCGCAATTTAATGAAAGTGGTAAGAATAACTACTTGGTTTGCAGGTTTTCATTGGTAAACAAAACCAATCTGGTCAAAAGTTTGTAAATTCACTTGGAGCATGCTAAAAACGTAAAAATACAACCTCTTACGCAGTTTGGTTTTGCTTACCAATGGAATCTTGCGAGCCAAGTACCTATTCTTATATTTTCTTTCATTTTGAGTTTGATTTTCGAAGCATTTGAAGCCTGTATGCCTTCTGTAACCAGCCGACTCTGAATTTTTGAAGCAAACATCATGGGGTTACTATCAGAGATACCTAGAATGCGGTTATCGACTTTCTGAGTCGAAACCCTGGGTCTACCAGTAGCGTTTTTCAGATGTACTCGTGCCTCATAACTATAATAGTTGACCATTTTATGTATAACTTTTCATGAATTTCCATAAAATTTGGCAATTAAGCGACGCCGATTCCTTCCAGCAGTATCCCTGGACAATATCCCACCTTTCAACTTTTTGTAATTTGCCATTATAACCTAAATTATGAATTATCAAAAAACTGATTATTTCTTGTTATTTATCATCACTTTTACACCTATATATTTACCATTGACAGCCTTAAAAATGTACAAATCCACCATTTGCCTATCAAATGACATAAGCTCAAAATATAACCGGTTTACATAAAGTTGGTTGCACGTTTTCACCATTTTGAATTAGTTTTTTTAATGAGGCAACAAACTTTTGATTTTTCAAAAATGACCAACTTTTGGAAAACAATTATTTTTGATATGAAATAAAATTAATTATTTTTTTGGAAAATTATAAATAATATCTACGGATTACAAGGAACTCATCTGCAAAAAGAAAAATTTGGAAAAGTATTTTTTTCTATCATTTTTTTCACTTGATTTCTCAAACATCCATTAGGCAATTGGCATTAGGCTATTGACACTCACTGTATCTTTAAGAACGCTCTCATGAATGATGAAAATGTGGATGGCTTAAATTAATTTTTTTGTTAGACCACGTCAAAATTCACTATCTAGATTCTAAAATTGGTTACATAAGATAATGTAACCTATGAATATTAACCATCTAACATTCGAAAATCACTCCAGAGTAGCATCACATGAATCGCATTTATTGCGACAATAAAGCTTTTATTTAAAATGTCTTCAGTACCCTCAGTGATAGTCTTCCTGACATTTCTTCAGAAGGTTTAAACACATTTTGACTTCTCATTACAATGCCATCTCCAGTTTTGTGTGACAGGTCAGAGAAAAGTAGGAGAAAAATATTGTGCCAAAAAAATCTCATATCCAAATTCAAGAACAATGCCTATTTAAAGTAATTTGATTAAAATAAATTTATTTGTTAATTAATGGTATGCTGTTCTACTTTGTAAATTTTATTTAAAAAAAAAATGGAAAAAACAATAATGTGAATTATAGAAACGAAAAAAGTTACAACAAATTTTTATATTTTTGCACATGTTCTAAACTAATAAAGATAATGAAGAACGGATAGTACTTTTGAGTATATTGGACCATAATTAGCCTAGAAAAAATATCACACTCCTTTTATTGCATATTAACAAGAAATTGATGTTCGAGGGTTAATAATAAAAATTTTATAATGCAATTATTAGAATAGAGTTTTCTTACTGGTAAAAAGAAGATCGAAGTCTTATTTTTATATATGAAAATTAAAAAGGTAATTTTTCTTTTATACAATATTTTGGTCTGATATAGAGTGTAATAATTAACGACAGAAAATTAGACATCACTTGATTTTATTTATGTTCATTTAACTTTGCAAATTATTGTGTTTTTCGATTTTGAGTTATTCATTTAATAAAAAAAGAATAATTCGAATAGGGTTTTCTGATTTTAAGGACCTTGATCACTGACATAATAAAATTATAAAATTTTTACTCAAATGATTATTCATGTTTAGTATACCATAATTTAAATTAAATTAAATTTGTATAATATGAAAAAAGTATTATTTCTCATAGGAATTCAAATGTTTCTAATTAAATTTAAACAAGAATGTACCAATGTAACTAAACAGTCCATTAATATCTTTGTTCTTATGCTTAAGGCTAATGCTGCCAGAATAGAGTTTTTGCAGTCGCATAAATTATACTAATACATATATATTTGGTTTCCGCGTTGTAATTATCTAATATCTGTGATGTGTGATGGATCAAGCAGAGGAGCTATTTTGTGGCACATATGAACGGATTGAAACGTGCATATATACATGCTTAGTGTGGTTTGTAATGCCAATGAACCTGACCTCAGTGACCTCGTAGAGGAGGCTTCAATTCAGATACCTTCACAGAACGTTTGCGCGCTTTCTGGCTATCCGCAATCACGATTCGTCCGAAATTATTATGTTGTATTTATTTATTTCCACGTACAGCATAAGATCACATTGTATGGAGGTACACTTGAAAGTCTGTGAAGAAACATTTTTGCATACTATCTGTAAATGTCTCTATGTCTAGAGAAAATACACGAGAGAGATGTAAACAATTTGTTGGATAATAGATCCTCAGAGATCAACCGTGAAGACATTTTCGAGTGGAAGCGAAAATCATTATACTTAAAACTAAATTATTGTAAGTTACCGTAATATATTAGTGAAAGAAAAGAAATAAAAAGATTTATTTCTCTAAATTGCATTAAAACGTTAGTTTGTCTTTTGTAAATCTCTAAGATACAGTAAATATCTAGCAAGAGATGATTTTTACATCTTCTCAAGTTCTTTCAGTTTTTTTTTTGCATTTTCGCATTTTGTATAATAACCAGGAGGCAACGGATATAAGAGAGAGAAGCCTCAATTCTAACGTTGATTTTCAAAACAATTTAACAACGCCTTTTTCCACAATAAGAAAACTGTAAGAAATCTGAATATTGGTGAGGTCTTAAAATAAAATTGAAATACTGTTAAAAGAAACGGTGCTTTTCTTGCAGTCTAGAAAACTCCGACAAACTGTATTGTGTAAGTACATTAGAAGTGTCATATTTTTTGATTAACACAGGTGCCCCTCATCTCAAATAGGGCAACCAATATGCAAAAAAACCTATAGTCGCAATGAATTGTTCAGAGGAAAGTAAATCTGTTATATTAGATAGAGCGAAGAAATATGCACTAATAATTCTAGAGAGAGAAAAATTGTGATATGTTTATAATCTCAAATTACCTTCGTCATTTTTCATATGCTCTTATGAATTAGCGCGTTATTTACAGTTTTTTCTTTAATTTTAGTAAATATAGAGAGAATAACACTTATATTTCAAAAGTTGGTTAAAAAGTATCACAACTGTACTGTATGCACGAATCAGGGACTCGGACACTATATCTGAAAAATCGTCTCGCTTTATTTGTCTAAAATGTTCTTTAACCTTCCAACTCATGAGGAAAGCATCATGTTCACGATGTATGAACTGAACATTTTATATTTTATTGAGTTGTGTTATTTTTTATTGTTTACTAGTCCACAATCGTATCATAATTTTACCTTAAAATTTTTCCACAATTGCATAGAAAAAATACAATTACATTTTCGATAAAATTGAAGTATCGCTTTAAATCATAAAGTGTGTTTTATTACTTCAAGACTATATTTCTAAAGTTGAGCGTCTAAGAGCCTTTACATTTTGTGTTAAATTTTTACCATAATTGAGCTTTCTGAAGTATATCGCATATATGTACATATAAATCACGACAAAAATTGTTAAAAAGCTC